>NC_140492.1:84092754-84245254 GCF_964271855.1 Acomys minous | reverse complement strand
TCAACTCATCCTCCATGTTTTCTTACTGGCTCATGCAAGACCATAATTATTTATATCAAAAGAAGCATAAGCACCAAGTTCATGCACTTAATATCCTTACAATTAGTACTGAGGTAAAGTTAGAAAATGAAATAATTGACTGTTGGGTTGGCTGAAAACTGACTGTTGGGTTGGCTGAAGTGTTTTTACTATTTCTGTTTCAGTTTACATTTTCAGTATAATTTTTGAGACGAGAATTTGTGTTTATTGGGCCCTTCCATTCATTTTTCTTCTGATTTATTCATATACTTTCTCTATTAGTCTGTGGCACCTTTATCTTGTCTACATTATTTTTAAGCACTCTGTATATGGGTAAGAATAATAATATTCTGACAAGAAAACTTATACGGTATTGTAATGGGAAAATATGAAAAGCAGCCTTAAATCTAATGCTTGTTTATGTATTTATGTAAACATAAGTTGGAAATTTTCCCACCTGATTATACCTCATCTCGGCATCAAATGGTTCAAACAGAATAAGCTAACGAAGGGGCAACACTGAAATACACTGTGGAAAAGTCCACTCTTATTTTAAGGTTTTTATATTAAGAAAAGACATGTGTTAAATGTGGGAGGAAGCACTTTTACTATTCTTTAAATGTGAAAAGGCCCACTCATATTTGGATGTACATTTTAAGAAGAATCTGAACATAAAGGGCTTTTCTAGAGAAAAGTGAGAGATGGAATAGGGTTTAAAATTAGATCATCTCAAGAAAAGAAGCAGGGATATTTACCTTGGAAAATGCAGCATTTTCTCTATCTCCTGATTAATATACCAGAACTAATTTCTACAAATTTTGTGATGGTCTCAAGCCTTCAGTGAGTATAAACTCTATGCACAGTAGAAATTCAACAGGTGATTATTGAGTGTACGCTTAAACTGCTCAAGACCGAGTGAAGCCAAGATCAAAATCACAGTATCTATTATCGTGATCTTCTCTTCTTAAGGTTTTCTGAACAATGAAAAGCTGCCTCAGGAAATAATAAGCAACCAATGTCCAACAGAATCAAGGCGAAGTGGAGAAGAAACTTAGGAGATGGAGCAACAAGTTAGCGTTTTCTAATCTCTTCCATGAGGACATTCTTATCTTCACGGTCCTTAATTTCTCTATTTGTCAGTTACTAGTGATTAATCCCAAAAAAAATGGGTGGAACAAAATGAAGATCTGAGAAGTACTCGAATAAAGTTTTGTGATTTTGAGCCTGAGATGAGAGGAGGTTTAGGAAGGAATTGGTTATGTACACAGAATATTCGAAGATGTATTTCAAATGGGAAACCTGAATGTCAAAGACTCAGGTTTTAAATATCTTTTTGGATCAATTTAGATCATTTTATAAGATTCTCTGCATTTTAGAATGGAATTAAATATTTGAAGGCAATGCTTCGCCAAAATGCTGAATGAAGCGAACGTGCTCTTTCAGCTCCGTGGAGGTCTGTGGGCAACAGAAATTAAATAACTACATGATAATGTTTCGTTATCATTAACGTTTATCAGAGCTGGCTTGACAGACTAAGTTATTCTCGAAATTGGGTAAAATTGAGATAAGAATCTTTCCCTAAACTTTTATACCTAATACATTAACTGCAACCATGTCTCTAGCCAAATTAATCAAGCAGATATATAAACTATTTAAGACATTTGAGTGGGAGAGCCAGAGCCGCTCTTTCTAGGCTCAGTCTGCCAAAAACCATTGGAGGCGTCTCTATTTCTAATATTAGATACTACAATTGGACCTCCGCCTCCTGCCTCCAGAGAACTATTCAGTAAGGCCGACTCTCAGCTTATGTGAAGACACAGGAGAACAGAATTTGTGACATCCTGGGAGTTTGCCAGGTTTCGGTGGGTGGTAGGACCAAGGCTGAAGGCCAAGAGACGGATCTGCTAAAAACGATGCACAAAACATACCCCTATGCATTTGTTGACTTGAGTGATACCTTTTTTAATTTTTTTATCTCTTATTTATTTATTTATTTTTTTGATCGTCAGGGTAGTGAGGAAATAATCTAGTTACAGTGTCTCTCCAAGAAAAATAATTCCAAGTTGAGGCTGGTATATTGTGAGGCGGGGGGTGAAGGGGGGGGCGACTAAAATAAAAGGCTTAGCTGTAGTTCATTAACTTTAATTGGTTTTTGTTGCTTCTCCTCAGGTTCCCTGGATCTTTCCGCCATCTCCTCCCTCAACTCTCGGCTTCCCCTTCTTCTACCTCTCGCCTCCTCCCCCTCCAATCTGGCTTTCTCTCCTTCCTGGCAGCATTTTTAGCTTTAATTTGATAGTAAAAAAAAATTGAATCCAAAGTTACAGAATTCTTCAAATTCAACTTCTTTGAAGAAAAAGAAGTTTTAGGGGAAAAAAAAAAGAATAGCTATCCCGGCTGAGATCCGGGATGACTTCAAAGGCATATGTCCCAATCTGTCCTGGAAGGGGGAAAGGAGGGCACTGCAGCAAATCAGTCCCGCCTTTAAAAGCCATTTGTGGAACACTTATTACTCCAGGCACATCTCCATGCCACAGGGATAAGTACAGACCAGACCCAAACAAGGTCTCCATTGTCGTGAATTTTAGACTACTGGAAAAACAGGTAAAAACAAACAAACCAACCAATCTTTTAAAATGTGGATGCTATGAAAAATCAGAAGGCTACAAGATTAAAAACAGTGTGCTTACTTAGAATACAGGCAAAAGCCATCTCTGAGGTTCTACAGTTTGAATGAACCTCAGAAAAATGCAAGGGTATAAACCCTGCCACCATTCTTGAGGATGGACATCTGGAGAGAGGACAGCATGAACTGCTTGCAGAAGGCCAAAAAAATACAGAATGTGGGGAATAAGACACGCATTCAAGAACATGAGGCCAACAAAAATGAAAGGAAGCAATTACTTCAATACCTTTTGCACTCATCCCCCACCGGTGCAGAGTGATCTGTATGCGTGAGTATTCTACAGCAGTCACCAAATCTGTCAGGCACTAAACAATTGCTGTATTGAAATTTTATGAGCAATTAATTCTGAAATGTAATGCTTTTAAAAATCCTTGCTCCAAAGTACCTACCCCCATCATTTCGAAATTATTTTACAATCTTGATTCAATAACGAGGTACTAAATTTGGGTATAAGGTATAAAGAAAGATGGAAAACCCATCTTAGTCAAAATAGTTCATTCCTATGTACTAGTAATTATACCACCCAAATTAAATTTAGTTATACAAATGTGACATTCTTTCACTTCTTATTTCTATTATATTCTATATGGTTTGCCTTAGGTTGAAACATGGTCCATCTTAAACACACACGCACATACACACAGACAAGCACACACTTCTTCTATTTTAATATACACACACAAGTGCGTGCACACATATACTAAAATAGAAGTGATGTGTGTGTTATCTCATATTTTAAGACTATGAAAAACATGTCCAAATTCATTTAATCATCTACATTGTATTTTTATACTTAAAATGCTGCTTCAGAGAATGTAAAGCTATTTTAGATTCACTTCTAACTCATATAGATATAAAGGTTTAGTCCCAACCGAAGCAGAACACAAAAAAGAATATTCAAGTGTGTTTTAGTTCACTGGAGTATTTCCATTTTAATTCCAAAGCATACAAGAGTGCTAATTTCATCACTAATGTGGTCTAGTCTGATCTACCCAGGCAAGTGCACCCGAAACTCACATTTAATTTCATGATTCCTAATGAGAGTGGAAGTCTAATTTGGAAAGGAAAAAAAGTTTGGGGGACAACAAAGCACTGCAATAATGTCTGGGGGAAATATAAATTCCTGAAACCAAGAGATTTTTAATTCCAGTTCTGTTATATGGATACTGGAAAGCTATTTTCCTCTCTGGACCTCAACATCCTCATATGGACAATAAAAGTGTATTGAATACACTGGTTTAAAGACAATGTAAATGTCTTAATTCAGATATTAAACTATTAAATAGATGCAAAGACTTCCAATTAAACAGTTGACTAGTAAATCTATACTCATAATTCGCCTCCAGTGGCACTGTATTGATCAGAATGCTGGCTATTTTCTTCATGAAAATAGAATGTGTATTAATAAATTTGAAAGGAAGAACAAATGGAAAGGAAGCGATAATTAGGGGCTAGAAATACATAGTTTAAAAGGAAACCTGTGCCGTAGTATTCTGTGAACATTGAACGCACTTAGCCAATAACAAAAGTAGAACAGAAAAAAATTGAATAGCTATGGGGAGTGGAGTGCTATGAAATGCTCCACGTGGGCTCATACGCTGCGTGCTGGGACCCCAGAGCACTGTCATAGAGGGAGGTTGTGGAAAACATAGGAGGGGGTGCTTAGTTGAGGAAATTAGGCCACGGGAGGCATGTCATCAGGGGCTGTGTCTCATTGTAGATGCTCCCTTTGTTCACTCTCTTTGCTTCATGTTGGTCAGAAAGGAGATCAGCTCTCTGTCACATGTCTCTGGCACATGCTTCTGCTCCCAGGAAATTTTCTGAAATTCACAGGAGCACTCAATCATGAGCTGAACTTTCTGACACCACAAGCCCCGATGTCCTTCTGCCCCGTTATCCTGTGTATATCAGGCACTTGTACCCAGTGAGAAGAAAGTCAGCATGCTCATTCAAGTGCAAGAGGGAACAGTTCTTAGGAAATGGCTAGTTCTCTGGCCAAGAGAATTCTGGGAAGGTCCTTTGTTACTCACAGAATGACTGCCTTTCCCAAAACACATATTGAAGAATCCATCACCAATGTAATTGTATTTAGAGATGATATACTTCTGGAACATAATTAAGCTTAGATAAATTCATGAGGCTAGAGCTCACATGGTTAATTTAGTGTTCTTATAAGAGGAAGAAAACAAATCAGAATGCCACCTCTTTGCCATTTTAGGATACACACACACATACACACACACACACACACACACACACACACACACACACACACAAACACGCACACACACAAGCTTTCTGCAACCCAGGAAGATAGCGCTCATCAAGAACCAAATCTACCAACACCTAGGACTTAGATAGTATGTAACAGTGGGAAATATACAGTTATTGTTACCCTATACACTTCATTCTGTCCTATTCTAAGTTAATACACACACACATTTTCACATTATTCAATGAGCCTAGGTCATCCACCGAAAGAAAGAAAGAATGAGTGAATCCAAAATCACTTCACAAACATAACAGGGAAAGTTGTTTTCTCTTCTTCAAAAAAAAAAAAAAAAAAAAAAGCACAACAACACATGTTGCTATGTTCAAAGGTTTCATACTGGCATTTGAGTTTTGGCTGTAACTAATAGCCATCTAATTGAACTTACGTCCAGCTGGAGCAGTAAGAACTCGTGGGCAATACTGCAATCTTATCTAATACCTCTGATGGTGAGGCCATGGAACCTGGATAA
This sequence comes from Acomys minous, assembly GCF_964271855.1. Taxonomy (NCBI): domain Eukaryota; kingdom Metazoa; phylum Chordata; class Mammalia; order Rodentia; family Muridae; genus Acomys; species Acomys minous. The sequence continues at coordinate 84,239,812 of NC_140492.1, read as the reverse complement.
GAACCTGCTACTGCCACTTTTCTAAACCAGCATGATTTCGAACTGTCTTAACGATTTGCCTTTATACCCATAGACAAGTATAACTTTGACCTCTCATCATGGAAGCTCACTTTAGCAGCAGATAAAGACCATGACAGACCACAATAGATCAAATTGCAGAGAACAGCTGACTGTGAGGCTTCCAGCCCCAGCTGATGAATCTACAACACAACTCCTAACCTAAGGCTCAAGAACACTGCAGACCACAGTAGTGGAATGATGGTAAGGGACAAGGTAACCAGGTTATCTGGTCAGTGACTGTGCCTTCTATATAGGATGAGGAAGCTGCCTCTGTGGAATTTGACAAGATGGCTGCCTAAACAAGACCTTCATAGCAGCGACACCATGTAGCATGTGAGTGAGAACAGGACAAATCTCACACTGCCTCATCCTTAGATGAGGAACTGTAGGGGATTAATACAGTTAATCTGAAATAGGGAAAAATCAGGCTTCTCTGAAAAGTCTATTCATGTTTAATCTAATCCCAATTGGTAAGCCCTAAAAACACATTTAATCCACCAACACCAAATGGACTCAATGGGTTTCTTTACATACTCACATGTAGTTATACATGCAGCAGTAAAGAAAAAATGAACAATAGAGGTTATACATAGATGTGGAGGTAAGGCTTAGCACTAGAGGAAGGGAGAGAGAGAGAGAGAGAGAGAGAGAGAGAGAGAGAGAGAGAGAGAGAGAGAGAGAGAGAGAAAGCACATGTGACAATAGAGGATTAATAGTATCAATATATATGTGTGTGTGTGTGTGTGTGTGTGTGTGTGAAGTGTGACAATAAATCCATTATATTACACAAAATTAATAAATGCTTATAAAAACGAAATAAGACAGGGAAAAAACCTAGTATTTTTGAAAGTGCATATAAGGCAACAGACGGGAAATGGAAAGAGCAGTAAAGAGGCTTCCCCTCTCAGGGCGTATTTGCTTTAACATGATTGTATCGTCCCCAGTATAAACACAGAAGGCTTTTCTTTCTGTCTAGTGAAGGAAGGGCAGAAACTGAGTATAAAATATTAGTCTTCATGGAATAGAACGCATATCTTAGACTGAGAAGCTGAAAGTTGAAGGAGTAGGTAGTGACAAATGGGACATCTGTGTCTCTCTTCCTCTTCTGTAAGACTCTAAGAGCCAGAGGTCAGGAGGACCAGAGCAAAACATTGCCTTCTGGACATGACAGGATCCCTGTACTCACAAACTCCCAGCAGCTGTGGGTGCCTGCACAAGGTCAAACCAAACATGGGGACGGGGTATCCACAGCTGATGGCTTCTACAGGAGAAAGCGATTTCTTTAAAGAAATGGCTATGTAAGGTAGGCACACTTCAGGGCATGGGCCATCCAGGAGTATTTGGGCAGCACAAAACGAACTCAGTGTGTCATTTAAAAATAAGAGGGAAGACACACACACAGAGAGAGAGAGAGAGAGAGAGAGGGGGGGGGAGGGAGAAAGGAAGTTGGAAGGGCTTAGGGAAGTGGATGAAGGAGGTTTGGTGAACATGATTAAAATACTTTGTATGAAAGTCTTGAAGAATTAATCCAAATATGATTTTTATAAAAGAGGTTGACAATTGCAGCATTCTCTGTCTAAAAAGTCACTGTCCCAATTCCTGCTAAGTGGTATATTGTTTCACAATTAATGGTTAGTCAGTAGCCATGAGTGAAACAGAATAAATCACTTAGGTCAAGTTATTGAATTTTTGAATAACTGGTCAAATATCCTGAATTACCCCCAAACAACTGTTTGCATGAGATTATAGTTTTTCCCTCATGATCTCCTCAACCATGTTGGATATCAAGAGCAAATGAATTCTGAAACTCCTACTCATAGAAGTTTTGTTATTTCATGCATCTGTGTGTTCACTGAATCGAAATCTTAGTTTTATTTTCACTCTAGTACCTTCCAGTGAGTGGAAATTCTGATGGCTTCCAGTGTGGAGTATAGGAAATACAACAGTGGAGCTGAGCAAGGAAATGGATTCAGAGGCTTGGGGAGCCCACTTGGACCATCTGACACTCAAAGCTGGAAACGCTTGCTCTCAGTCCCAAACAGAAGGTGGGCCGTGGAGACTGGAGACATCACTGCTTTCAGCCCCAACAGGATATGCTTGTACACATGCATGGGTGGATGGATGGACTGCGTCTACAGCTCATCAGAGGGCTTAGCTTAGCAAAAGTAGAATTTATACAAAGTGTTATTTTCTGGAAGGTGGATACGTTTCTACCAATATCAATACTTATCCCCATAGAACAAAAGACATCAGGACCAGAGAGGTGACAATATTCAAAGCAAATTTATATTAGTAACAGCTTGGCCTTTCACCTAGGACTAACTTTTGGCTCTTCCAATTACAAATCTTTAAGTCTTGGGGAAAGGTTACTGACACTTGCTAGGTCTTAATGATCTCCTCTATGAAAAATGGATAAGACACTGCACTTCACTGTGGTACCCCGGGGAGCAAGGCACTGATAAGAAAACAGATGAGGAGTCTATGTGGAGCAGATGTTTCCTGTTAACCTCTTTTACTTTTTTTTTCCTTTCACACACGCAGTGGATGCCGAATAAGCATGCAAACACACCGTGCCTTGTATATACAATGTGCTACTGCTGGCTACGTGGATTGTAGTGTTTGTGAGACAGGCAGTTTTTGAACTCTCTGGCTGCATCTTTCACATCTATGTCCCACAAAGCACATGATTATTATCTGAAGAGCAACAATTCAACCCAAGGCTTTTTCAAAGGCAACTTTCTTTGTATTTATCCAACTTAACTAATCTTTAAGTCTTCTCATTCACAGCCAGTATTACAAACATAATTCTTCTTAAATTACTTCTTTTACTTTCTGAGATTATAGTGTAATTGTATCATTTTCCTTCCCCTTTCCTACCTACAAATTCTCCCATACACCCATACTTGCACTCTTTCGAAATCATTGCCACATTTTTTTTATTAATTTTCATTGCATGCCTACACGTATAGGTATATACATATATATTATTAAATATATAAATACAACCAGCTAAGTCTATATAATAGTACTTACACGTATGCTTTCAATGCTGGGCTTTAGCCAACTAATGAATACAATTATTTATATCCATGCGTATATACTTAAGGAATTGCTCTATGTCAAAGCATGATACATTTTTTTTATAAGCAGTTCATATCTGGATGGTTTTTCATTTAAAATAAAAGCCCTCTCTGGGCAATAGTCTAACATGCAGTTAAAAACTAGTAATAGTGTTAGTCACACAGCTTGCTGGCATGAAGGGGTTCCTTTGCAGAGACAAAGGTTCTCCAAGAGTTTCCACATGCTTTAACACTGTGTCCACCTGTTTTACAAGTACTTCTTAAATGAAGGACACTGAAGGGCAGAGATAAAGGGGCTGGATGGGGTCAGACTGTAGGAAGACACGCAGGAAGGGCCTAGAATCCATCATTCCGCCAGGTGAGATATTTAACTTTTGATTAAAGATCAAAATTAAAAATTCACGAGGTTCTGCAACCTTCCCAGAACTCACAGCCCAGAGATCAGCCCAGAGCACCTTCCTCCCTCAAGCCATCGCAAAAGGCCGCCATCTCCGTGGATGAGAGGATGTGGCTTTTTGCAAGACTGGAGAGGTTTCCGTGAAGGGATGGCATTTGAGTTAGGTCCTACTGCACGAGTAGGAGTTTGGCTGTGCATAGGAAGGAAGGAAGGGCACTCCAGGAAAAGAAACAGCATCTGGGACAAGACAGGGTTTCAAAAAGTGGCATATTCAGAACGCAGTTAAGATGTGCCTGTGGCTGCAGCGTAGGGGGCACGTACGTGGGAGAGGAGAAGCTAGGAAGATGGCAAGTTTTAGAGAAAAAGACTGGAGGAGGAGGCGTTGTGAAGGACAGGTACCACTCCCAGCAGGCCTCCCGGATGATGGACTGGGGCGGGGTCTAGCACCACCTTGTGGGTTTGAGTGTGCCCTGGAAGTTTTGGACAGACCACAATGTGAAACCAACTGACATCCAGTTTCCGGAAAAGCAATCGCGCAGATGGTTTGCCGCGGTGCCCTGAGAGACCCACACGCGAACGTTCTCTAACCGTGGCACTCCCTGAGAGCGTGAAGAAGAGCGAATATGGCGCAGAGCTTCCTGGTTACCCCTGAAACAGGCAGCGGCAGTCAGATCAGGGGGCAAAAATGAAGAGACAATTAAGGAAGAGAATGGGTAGGCCCTAGTGGCTCAGTTGGGAAGAGATAACGAACATAGGGGCACGTCTGAGTAAAGCTCTAGAGTGGTTGACTTTGGTGCTGTTAACTGAGATAAGAGGATGAGAAGAAAAATCGGTTTCTGGGGGCTGGAGAGATGGCTCAGTGGTTAAGAGCACTTCTTGCTCTTCCAAAGGACCCGGGTTCAATTCCCAGCACCCACATGGCAGCTCACAACTGTCTGTAACTCCAAGATCTGAAACCAATGCACATAAATTAAAATTAAATAAAAATTATAAAAAAAAAAAAAGAAAGAAAAATCGGTTTCTGGAATCAATGAAATTCACTTTATTTGCACAATACGTTCCCTACATGTAAGTGTCATAATAGCACTGCAAAGCTGAAGACGTTCTGCCCCTCTGTTTTTTCTGGTGCCACGTGTGAATTTATCGTGTACCTGTTGGTATGGAAACGTACACATGTGGATGAGGCTAGACATATGTGTGGAGGACAGAAGTGAAAACAGAGTATCTTGGGACACTTAGCTTTGTATTTATATATATGGCTGCATGTGGTCATGGAGGCCAAGGGAGGGTGTAAGGTCACTTAGAGTTGGAGTTACGAGCTTCCTGATGTGAGTGCTGCAAGTGTTCTCAATAGCTAGGACATCTCTCTCAAGCCCTTAAAAAAATGACATCAGATGTCCTTATACAACGACTCTTCACCTGTATATTCTGAGACTGTTTTTCTCTCTCTCTCTCTCTCTCTTTTTTTTTTTTTATATTTATGTATTGTGTGTACAGTGCTCTGCCCACAGGCCAGAAGAGGGCACCAGATCTCATCATAGATGGCTGTGAGCCACCGTGTGGTTGCTGGGAATTGAACTCAGGACCTCTGGAAGAGCAGTCAGAGTCATCTCTCCAGCCCAAGACTGTTTTTCTAACTGAACGTAAAGCTCATTTGTTCAGTCAGTCTGGCTGGTTGGTGAGTTTTAGGGACCTACCTGCTCTTATCTAGTCCTGGGGGACTGAGGGTCACAGGTTCACACAGCTGCATCTGGCGTTGTATGTGTGCTCTGAAAACATGAGCTCGGGACGTTGTGCTTGGTGGCAGGCACGTCACTGACCCATCCTTCTTTGCTTTGCAAAGCATCCTTGACCTGGTCTTTGTTAAGAAGGCGTCACTTGTCACTGCTCTGTGCACTCAAGGCCTGACATGGTCTGCAACCGAACTAAGGTTAAGCACAAAGCCAAAGATGGAGGCAGAGATTTCTCTAGGCTTCCAAGGCATGGTCCCTGGGGTTTCTCCTCTTCTATGGCTTCTTTTCCTTCCGCTTACAGGTTCTACTGCCCGTTTAGACCTCCAGAAGTAACAAGACTTAGTCTAAATGCCTGAACATAGTAAAAGTGGGTCTTGGTGGAATTTAAAGGGTTAGAGATGGTTGGTTTGTTTTAAATTTCCTTTCAATGAGCAGGATTTCCTTACAGATGATTGTGTTTTGTTTTCTGGTGTGCTACTTGTACTAACTCACGCTCATGCTTGGCACACTCAGGTTCAACTCAGCCATTTATGTTTCCCCATCTGAAGTCTCCCAAAACCTATAGGCAGTTCCAGAAGCACATACATGAGCCATGAGCCAACTGAGACCCGAAGACACCAAGTTTGTGGCCTAAAAAGTCATGCTAGTGTGTCTAGCTAAGGACTGCGAGAGACGGTCATGCATGGGGCAGGCAGCAGCACTGAACAGCCTGTGAGAGGGCATTTTGCCTCATGTGCCTGGGAATGATGCTCCTTCCTTCTTGTCTACACTGTTGTCATAATCTCCACCTGTCAACATGTGTCAGTCGCTGGCTACTGGATATGGAACAACAGCAACAACAACAACAAACAAATACAACGACTACGGTATTAGCCTGGGAAAGGAGACAGCAATAAAGATAATATAGGTACCTTATCAGTGATCACTTCCAATTGAATAGAAATATTTTTGTTCCAACAACTTATTATTGTAGATATTTGTGCTTGTAATTGCCACCTAAAAATAATGAAGGCCTCTCTCTCAATCTCTCTCTCTCTCTTCTCTCCCTCCCTCTCTCTCTCTCTCTCTCTCTCTCTCTCTCTCTCTCTCTCTCTCTCTCTCTCATATACACACACACACACACACACACACACACACACACACACACACATCATTTCAGGCATGTGAAACTGAGTCATTTAAGGAAAGGATTTTAAAGCATGATTTCTTTCTTCCAATTATACAAACATATTAAGGCTTTTCTCATGACTTTTAAAAATTATTTTTATTATTCCATTTTTAGATCTCTAATTAAATCAGGGGGCTTTTTACAAAAGCGTGTTTCTGAAGAACCTCAATTATTTGCTCTTCCTAAATGTTTTCCATCGCAAGGATTAGAGGTGATAAATCACAGTCGGTTTATCTCCTACGGTTTCTTCTAGCACATTGTCAACTCCCCTCTCACCCTCATGTGCACACCCCCTGCAAAGTAACTGCATATGGGACAGTGTAAAGGCTGTGGGATAAGTGACACTATTAGCACAGTGTGGTGGCTTTGATGTGTAGCTCTCAGCAGGGTTGCCAGAGAGTGACAGACTCCGGCTCTAATGCAAAGACTATTTCGCATCTACTCGGTTCCCTTCTAATGGTCTCTTATTGCTATTAGCGGCACAAAAGAGACAGGCATCATGGCTGCAAAGCTCACTTTCTTGAGGTTAGCTTCTTATTCTGAATGCCTATTTTCTGTATGTACTAAGTTCCTGTGAATAAAAATTATTAAATTATGTGAAAGCATAACAGATATCAAAATAAGTTCATTGATTTTTATCTTGATTCAAATGGAAATTATGTTATATTGTATACCATCAGCTCCTTGCCCCTTTACTGAGGCATGTGGGTCTGGAACTTCATTGAGGTCTTTGTTTGTTTGAGATTGATGTTTGGTTTTATTTCGTTTTGTTGTTTTTTTAAAAATCTCTATGGCCAATGCTAGCCTAGTCTCTCGGTGCATCCCATGTTCCAAAAATTCAGTTTTGTCCATTTCTAGTCCTTGAATAAAAGTGTTTTTTTTTTAATGTAAATTTTTATATCTAAATATAAAAGGCACTGTAGTTGAAAACTAAGGGGGCATGCATCGGCAGCACTTAGGGTAATAAACTACATTATACTATAAAAACATAGGATGGGTTACTTAACCGATGGACAGTTAGCCAATAGGATCAGAGCAGAAGCCAAACTTCCCCACGAGTGTGAGAACACTTTCTGTGCACGAACCTGTTAAAGGGGACGTAAAAGAACAAAAAGTACTCTCCGTTCCCCTAATTAACTTTGAAGAGTCTAATTAAGGGCAACATAAAAGCCTAAGAAATGCTGGTTATTAGGCATGTACTTTAACTTGATCAGTGAGATGGTATTCTTGTAAACAAAGATGCTAATTTCACCCAGCCCAAAATAAACCTCTCTGCAAATATCTCACAACATAATCATGCACTACCTTGGGAACAGAGTCCCTATCTAGCGCAGGCTGCCTCCTGAGGTTACTAATTCCAGGCATTAATGGCATTCAACTTGAAGATGTAATGGAGGAGACAGAACACTCCAGTAATGCGTGCGGAAGCCACTCCTCGGTCTCCTTTTCGGTGTCTTTAACTTGACCTTGAGTGCCCAAAGCACTGACCACTTCAGTCCTCAGTGTGAGGAATGTCCTCTCGCAAACACAGGCAAGCAGGACAGCGTGGAAGAGCATTCGTAAGTGATGAGAAAACTGCACTCACATGACTCCACCATGCCAGGCTCTGCCTTTACTTCAGGAATATCATTCGGCCGTCAGCATCACCTTTACCACTCAAATTTAGAAGGAAGGGATAGCATTTCTTTTTTTAAATCAGGAATCTGTCAGTAGTGTAAAGAGAGTTATGATATTGGGAGAAGATGATGGAGTGATGTTTTTTGTTTTGTTTTTTTAAATCTTGTTTCCCTTGAGTTACTCTAAACGGAGTGCATGCTCATCCCAGAGTCAAAGGCCCTGACTTCTGGGAACTAGCCTCACATTGTGATCTGGTGAACTGCAGCGTCTCATTAGAAAATGCAGATAATGTTATTTTCTGAGCTGCTTCACAGGGATGCTAGAAAGAGATCCCTTCGAGGAGTTTTGCATCTCTTGTGAATAGGGACTTCTGAATTTTATTCTCTCAAAACTAGCATTCGGCACCAGTGTGCATGAAGACAAACAGCTCTGGCAATGTAATCACCTCAACAAATATTCCTAGTACTGTTTCAGTCTTAATTATCCAGAAGCTTCAGGGACTAGTCCAGCCTTAGCTAGACATGTTAGAAAAGCCAATCTGCACAGGTAGTGTGAAACAATGGTTTCTGTGCTACCCTGAGACTTTGGTTCTAACATCAGCATTTTAAAAAGACAGTCTTTGATAAGGGTAGTATCTAGCAGCTTGGAGGCAGAACTTGGAGATAATACAGTTTTTAAAATGTATTTTGACATACGGAAACTTTGAAGAATTCTACCTTGCTGTACTCTCCAGAGCCGATGGTCTGAACTTACCCTTAAAAAAAAAAAGCCTGTAGGAAAGGCTACTTTGCCAACAGTCATGTATTGGAGATGTCGGCCTCTGAAGAAACAGTTTGCTGTTGAAGTTACAGGCCACAAAAAAATGGCACAGAAAAAATCATAATGAGACAGCTATGCTGAATAAAGCACCCAGCAGGGTGGCCCAGGATGACAATTCTGAAGAAGACACCTAACTATACTTAGATGCTTTTACGTCAGTGTAAACCACCATGTACAGGTCATACTGTGTGGAAAACATCAAACTTTTGTTTGAAAAGTAACAAAGAAGAGGGTACAAACATGGCACAAGTGACAAGAGACCACCTAGAAAGTAGAATTGCCAGTCACCTTCTTTAAGCCCAGATATGTAACCAATCAGCCTTCAAGGGAGTATGAAGATAGTATTACAGCCATAAATATTATATTTCTCCAAACCGTGACTATCTGAGAGTGTCGGTTTCCTACCTAGCCATCTCAGTCCCCTTCTGCTGTTGTTGCTTCCTCATCTAGGAGAGAGAATGAGGAGATTGCTTTCCTGAAAGGAACACAGAGATTTACGTTAACTACACAATTTTATGAAAAACATACAAACAAGTATGGAGGGTGGGATAAATTTAAGATCCATTGTCAAGTGTGTTTAAAGCATCACCTGAGATATTGTAAGGCCTGGCCATAGGTTGTAGAGCTGCTTGCTTCTTCCTGCCCCTACTCGCTCTCAAGGGTAATCCTCAATAAAAGCAACAGGCTCAAGAGCGAGCTTTCTGGTGAAAAGAGATTCCATTATGAAGATTTCACATGTCTTTGGTTAAGTTCCTCTCTCTAATACAACATAGGTGTTTTTAGCATATTTATCAGAGACACTGGACCATGATCTCTTGACAGTAGGAAAGCTCCATGTACTGTTTCCGGCAGAGGATAAGTAAGTTAGTGAGAAGTGGTGGTTGATTGTCAAGCTATCAGTGTTGTCTGAAGCTCCTGTGTGTGTGCAGCACAGGTTGGAAGGCTTGCTAAGCAGACGTGAGGAGCTACTATCTTTTTAGTTCCTTTCCATTCACCCTAACAGTAGACTCTTAGGGGGAATACTCTAAAAGTTGTATGGTAAGGAAAACACAGATGGTGATGGGGGAGATGAGGGTGAGTCGTGCTTGCTGGGTAAACATGAGGACCTGAGTCAGAACCCCCTGAGTCCACGTAAAAGTGCTGGCAGTGTACAGCAGCAACACAGTGCTGGACGTAGAAAGAAGTAGATCATTGAGATGTGCTGAGCAAACAATCCAGCCAAAGCAGTCATTTTCAGGTCCAATGAGAGATCTTGTTTCAGAAAAGAGGAAGGAATTGAAGAAGAAAATATCCCAATGTCAACCTCTGACCTCCACATCCACTTGTAAAGGCAAACACCACACACACACACACACACACACACACACACACACACACACATCAGCGCTCATTTGCTTGCCAATGTTCATTCATTTTTTCGGTGGAAATATGGTAAGGAATTCAGTAGGTTAATGTTCTGTAGATCTGTATCAAAAAAAAAAAACAGAAAAAAATACAATAAATAAAATATTTATAAAAAGAAGAAAACTGTCTTAAAAATAAAAAATAAAAAAACTGGTACATTAAATAAACTTTATTAAGAAAAAAGAAAGACAGAAAGAAAGAAAGAAAGAAAGAAAGAAAGAAAGAAAGAAAGAAAGAAAGAAAGAATTAGGTACCTGTAAACTTATTTTTTCAAATTTTTCACTCTTCCAAGAGAAGAAGCAGTTTATTCGCTGAACTAATCCTTGTTAGAGACTATGGTATTGAGTGGAAGGGCATGGAGCAAACACTGGTGTTCTTCCTACCAAAACGAAGTTGCTGGGGGCTACATTTAGCCGTACAGTACTCAGTGTGTGGCAGGGCCTGGCTTCAATCCTCAGCCTCACCACCGCCAAAACTACCCATGCAAAAACCCCGTATTTTCTTCACATTAATAACGGATTTAATATGTAATCCAAATCTTAAAATATTAAGAGGTCTTAAGGAGATTACTACTGTGTGTTGAGGGTATTAGGAACCCAAAGGCGTAAGTGGAAAAGGAAGGGAGGGTGGCCACCAAAAAGAAGTTTGAACTGACACTCACCGAAAGGCCAGGCACCTGAGACTGGGTAGCCAAATCACCTAGGCTAGAACCAAACACAGCCGGAGAAAGAAAAAGGAAACAGTGACATGATTCCTAATGATATTCTCCTATACTCACAGATGGGTGCTTTGTCCAGTGGTCTTCAAAGAGGCTTCCGCTGACAGCAGATAGGAGGATCGAAATGGGTACAATGACGTAAGACAGACATTATGCAGAGAGAGGGAGAGTGTAGACTGGAGGTCTCCATCAGGTCCCTCCCCTTGGAGATCAGGAAACACCTCCACAGATGAAGAGGAGGAAATATTGTAGGAGTCGGAGGTTAGCAGGATACAGGAGAACACAACTTAACCAGTCAACTAGGCAGGGCTCGTGTGGTCTCAGGGAGACTGAAGCACCAAGCACAGGGGCCTGCAAGGTCCTCTGTGGCTATGATATGGACATCATCTTGTTTTGGGGAGACTCCTAACAGTGGGAGCAGGTGTGTCTCTGACTCTTCTGCCTGCTCTCCAGACTCTTTTCTTCCTACTGGGTTACTTGCCCAGCATCAATATGAGAGCTTTCTTTTTGTCTTATTGTATCTTGTTTTTGCCATGTTCAGGGGTTGTCTCTTGGAGGCCTGCTTTTTTCTGATGGGGGATAGAGTGGAAATGGATCCAGGGAGAGGAGAGGTGGGGTGATGGGGAGATGGACGGAGTGGAAGGGTAGGAAACTGTGGCCAGAATGGATTGTATGAGAGAAGAATCTATTTCCACTTTGTAAAAATTAATGTTATGTATGCTAATAAAAAATGAATTTAGATATTATTTCAGAATCAAATAAAAACATAGCCTGTTTTCCCTTCTCCTGTTCCCCAAGGTTTCCAAAATATGACTGTTATAATGCCTTGCTCATTATGGATCTAAAGCTGCCAAAATAACTGCCCAGCCATAGTCCTTCTTAAACGCCACTGTTTACCTTTCAAAGCTGTGCGTCTTATAGATATCACTTGAACAAGTCATGTGTTGAGTAGTCTCATCTCCCAGTCCATTGAATATCTTTTTGACAACTCACTCAGAAAAGCCAAATTCTGTTCAGAATCCATGGCTTACAGTAGCTACCCTGCCTGATTCTGGAGTAGACAGCATGCTCTATCTATATGTTCAAAACCTTGGGTGTGTTGCATGACCACAAAACGCAATTCAGCCTGATATAGAAGAACACATTTTTGCTGAGGACCAGTGACACAACATAAAGTCAGCAGATGTGACCATGTAGCCATCAGTTCCTGCAACGAATAACGAATAGAAGGCAATTCATAAACAAGCACACACACACACACACACACACACACACACACACACACACACACACGCATGCACACAATCTCCTACTAAATATATATAAATATATATGAAATATTATCAATTAACTTTTAGGACAATTTTAAGTTCATAACAATATTGAAACCTTAAGAAAAACTCATGTGAAGTTCCTGACAACACTCAGTTCTGTGCAGGCATTTCATAAAGTTCACCTCATAGGTATGACAGTTCCAGGGTTGTGTGTATTTCTTGCTAAAATCACCACTAGCAATAAACAACCTCCACTTTATAAAAAAAAATAACAATATTGAAAGAAAGACACAGAGGTATCCGTTATGTTTTCTGCCTCCACCTGTGTTCTCCTCCGTTTCTGCCTCCACCATCTCCTCCGTTCTCATCTCTGAAAAACCTGTGCTGACGTATCATTGTCACCTGTAGTTTACATTAGTGAAATACACTTGCTGTGAGTTGAAAAGAGTATAAACGCATAGACCCACCATTACAGCCTCAAACAGAGTATTGTCAGTGACCTGAGAGAATCCACTGCACCTGCCGGTGTCATCTCTCTTCCAACAGCTCCCGGGGAAACACTTATCTTTGCAATATCTTCTTGGAGTTTTCTTTGTTTGCTTGGTCTTTTGTTTGTTTCATTGGTTGTTGTTATTTCTTGAGATAGGAATGTCCTGAGGCACAATTGACCTTGAATTTACTGTGTAGCCCAGGAGAACGTTGACTTTTCAATTCTCCTGTCTCCAACACCCAAGTGTTGGGAATATAGGCACCACCCATGATGTCCAGATTGCAATAATTTTGGCGTCTACAGAATGCCACATAGTTGTAGTCAAACAGTACATAGCCCTCTTGGGTTTTTTTTTCTTTGATTCTGTAGTATAGAAGTTTAAATTTTCTCTTTATCCTCTCAAGGCTTTAAAACCAGTTTTTAGTGATAAAAAAAAAAACATTTTTTCTTGATATAGAATACTTTATTTAACTGTTTACCTACTGGAAGACATTTGGTTATCTTCTGAGTTTTGGCAATTATGATTATGATTATTAGAAACACCCATAACAGGTTTTATGTAGACATAATTTCAATTCCTTTAACACGAGGCATATAATTAGTGGATCATATAGAAAGAGTATATTTAGTTTTGTAAGCGACTGTCAAAGTACTTGAAAATGCCATAATGAAACCCAATACTTTTGCTTATAAAATTAAAATGTAAAAGTGAAATAAAAATATTGTTTTAAAACCAAGTTTTTAAAAAGCCAATCTCTCCCTCTTGGGGTTTTTCTAGACATCTAGGCATTTTCTAGGCATGTGGTTTGTCTTCCAACCAGCAGAGACTGCCAGCGCATTACTCTGTGATCACTAGTATTTAGTATTACCACTGCTCTAGAGTTTTGCCTAATAAATATGATGTGGTACTAGACATCTCCACTGGCATTTGATGCAGATGCTCACTTGATAGCCACATATTTGGTGACTGGTGGGGATCTGTTAAGATCTTTAGCCCATGTCTAAATTGGCTTGTTTGTTTCCCTGTTGTTGAGTTGTAGTTATTCATTGTACGTTTTAGAAAAATGCTCATCAGCTGTCTTTTATAAATATTGTTCCTAGTATGTGCCTTATTTTTCTGCTATTTTGACAGCATCTATTACAGCATCTGACTGTAAATTTAATAAAGTTCAACTTAGTATTCTTTCTTATACACATCATGACTGTGGCATTGGTTGCATCTAAGAGATTGTTGACAAATGAAATATCATATACATATAGATTTCCTCCAATATTACATTTTACGTGCCTTACACTTTTGAACCTTGCATTTGGATATGTGATTCCTCTTGAGTTATCTTAACAGTATGTCTGTGTCTGCATATATTTATTATAACTATAAATGTTCAACTAGCAAAGCCCCACCCACCTATCTTTCATCTATTGTCCTGTTCTTACTCTTTGTCAAGGATGAACTGACTATTTTTACGTGAGCCTTCTCTAGGGTCTCTAGCAGCATGTTCCACTTACTTTTTTTTCATAAATACCATACTGTTTTGACTACTATAATTTCATAATAAGTCTTGGAGCTATGTATGGAAGTCGCTGCAGCACACACTTCAAGGCCTTTATGGAGGAAGAGATAATCTATGCTGATAAACTTTGTGCTCTGTTTCTTAGCCTCCCGTTGCCGGCCAACTGCTTCCATCTAGGCTATACAGATTAATAAAAGAACGGAATCAGTGTGCAGCCATGAAAGAGAGACGGGACTACTCCACCTCAGCAGGAGATAGTCATCATTGACAAAATGATCTATTAAATGTCTAGAGCTAACCATTGGGACACAGTAAAGATTGGTCCCAAAAAACATGTAGATGCACCAGCACAGGCTTTTGATATAACTTGCTGTGTACCAACAACTTACAGTAACACATCCCTAAGAATGGGTCCCAAAAACATGCAGTAGGAGAATCTACACAAACAGGGGAGAACATAAAGAATAAAAGTGCCCATTGCATGCCATGTTTTAAAAGTTATTCATTATTAGCATTGTGAAATACCTGAAAAACATTTGTGATTTCTGTGTGGCTTGTTTTAGTTTTTAACAAAAATTCTGCGTTGGTGTTAAACAGATTTTCAACCCTCAACAAACCAGATGGCTAATCCAAAATTATTACATGAAATATGAATAGCAAACTAAGAACTGTACTCTGCTAAAAGATAATGAGAATTTTTTAGCATTTACATTTTTACCAGATAACTTATATGTCTATTTCATTGGTGTCTACTTTAGAATTACAATAAATAATTCCAGTCATAATTACCAAATATCTATATTTAAGGGGAAGTAGCACATGTGCATCATAAATAATAGCACAAATTCATATTTCTGAATTGCCTGCTTAGCTAGGTATAGACATTTGGTAATTGTCACCAAAGCTGGCACTTAAAAAAAAGTGTTTATACAATTTCAGAAATGCACACTGCTTACCCAATAGACCATGAAATAATTATGCTTTGCAGCTGAAATCCATATCCAGGTATGCAAGAATGGGTGAGTCTGAGCATGGCAGACAACAACAGGGGTATATGTATTACAGCTTAGTGAACACGCTTATTTTATGACCATCCGAGACAGCTTTGCCTATGACTGATAAATCACTTACTAATCCAATAGTGCTCCCAAGGTAGAATAAATTTGACCTTAAAGATAAAATGTTTACTGCTCAAATGTTATTTTTATACCTTGGCACAAAGAAGTTCATTAATTCTGCATCACTTAGTCTCCTGCAGCTTTTAGTTCTGACTTATTGCCTGATTGGCAAAGAAACTTCCAGCAGAGAAGTTTTAGCATAATCTGGACCAGAAAGGGCTTGCTTTTGACTCCTCAACTGGTATAATGGTTGTCTGTTGGTCTCTGCCTCTGTGTCTCCGTGTCTGTGTTTCTGTGTCTGTTGCCTCTGCCTGTCTGTCTGTCTCTGTCTGTCTCTGTCAGTCTGTCTCTCTCTCTCTCTCTCTCTGTCTCTGTCTCTGTGTCTCTGTGTCTCTGTGTCTCTGTCTCTGTGTCTCTGTCTCTGTCTCTGTCTCTCTCTCTGTCTCTCTCTCTCTCTCTCTCTGTCTCTCTCTCTCTCTCTCTCTCTCTTTTCTCTCTCTCTCTGCCTTTGTCCCTCCATCCTATTCTCTGTTTCTCTCTCTTATATATATAAAAAAGTAATACAGGCAGCACTTGCTTGGTTCTATATACTTAGTGT
Source organism: Acomys minous (assembly GCF_964271855.1). NCBI lineage: Eukaryota > Metazoa > Chordata > Mammalia > Rodentia > Muridae > Acomys > Acomys minous. The sequence continues at coordinate 84,223,822 of NC_140492.1, read as the reverse complement.
CTTACCAAATTTTGGCAGTTATCATTTTAAACACGGAAAGGCACATGAAACACAATGGACTTCACCAGGTGACAGCAACAACAGTGATGGCAGCTGTGACTTGGTAAAGACCAACTGGCTGATAGTGACGAAAGTGAAATTACTAAACTGAAGCTACCTTGCTTGTTGCCAAAGTAGGAAGGTGGTACATCTCAGCATGTTGCTAATGAGAAGCGAAAGAGAAAGAGAAAGGCAGTAGTGCCAGGAGGTGTAAGATGAAAGAAGAGAGATAATTAAGAGGTAGGATTTAAACTTCAAATGTAATCCAAAAATTTTAGCAGTAAGAATAAGGATGCAGGCCAACTTGAATTAACTATTAACATGAATTTGACAACTGTGCATGAGATGCTTAGGATAAAACTATATCACAGTAGGGTAAAAACAGTAGAACATAACACCAATGTGAGTAAAATCCATAGTTAACATAACAGTTAAAAGAACTGTCAAAACTTCTAGGATAAGTTAGTATTTGTGAGTTCTTGGCAGATTTTTAGGAATCTTTTTCTGTGTTAAACACCTTTACGTATTAATTCGTTCTGTATAATGCAATGTTATACAATATACTATATAGCTAATCATATGTCCAAGAACCATACAATGACTCGGGTTATCATCGATGCTATCTGTCCTCCATTTCGTAGTGTCTTTGCTATTGTAGTGGACTTCAATGAGTCATGGCTTGTGAGACCCAATACAATGACCTCATGCTGCTACAGGAAACTCTCCAATCACCTCGTTTTCCAGAAGTTCACCGTCAATGAATTTTTATGATGTTCTATGTAAAATTTTTCAGTTAGGTTTCAAACGAATACCAGTCGAGGCGTCACATGAAGAAAATTTACAAATGTAATACTAAACCTATAACCATCTGACAGGTACAAAGATCATCCTAGACAAGATCCCGTACATCATTAGAGAAACTTCAAGAACAGAGATACACTTCCATGAGAAAGGGAGCAATGCCCTCTACATAGCTACTGCTATCTTCACACTGTGCTTTATAGAGTGAATGACTACTTACTGATCGATGTCTAATAGTATTTCTTTTTAGGTTCTTCATGTGTTGTTGAAGCTATTCTGTGCTGGGTGTATAACTGTCAATTATTTTCCTCCCCTTCCACAGACAGTTTCTTTGCTCTGTTGGTTCCTTCGCTATGAAGTCATTTTTAAACTTTATGTAATTGCGTTTTTCAGTTATTGAAATTGTATCATTAACTATTGGAATCCTCTTCAGAAACTTGTTGCCCATTCTTATATATTAAAATGATTTCACAGAGCTGTTTACAGGTTTTTAAATCACTGAGAACGGATGTTCGTATGTATTGAGATTATTGGATAGAATACAAACAGCATCAAATGCTGAAGAGGCCGTTGCAGTCTGGGCAAGACCCTCATATCCTGCTGATGGGAATACAAGTGAGTGTAGCCTCTTGATTACACAGCTACACCACTCCTAGGAATATACCCAAAGGAGCCTAAATTAACCACGGACACCTGCTTGTCCATGTTTGTTGAGGCACTATTTAAAGCAGCCAACTTATATAATGGTTCTAAGTGCTCATCAACAAACCAAAAGAAAAAGAATGTGTGGCATATATACACAATGGAGTCTTAGTCCGTTATAAGAAAGAATGAAAGTATTTCATTTTCAGGGAAATGGGCAAAGCTAGGGGTCACCACATGAAGCAAAATGAAGCAGACCCAGGAAAAAAAATTTCACTTCTATTTTCTCATATGTGGAAGATACGTGAAATAGAAGATGAAAGAAACTAGGAAAGATGAATATGTCAAAGTACAAGATGTGCTTAAAAAAATGTCACTAATGCCACCCGTTGATTTTTATTAATCAAAGCTGAATAAAATGGAGAAAAGAAGTCTTCCTGTAGAAGCAGCTTGGGAGTAAACATCTTTCCTTTCTTGGTGAATCTAAACTTCTGGATGTAAATCAATATCTATCAACTTAAGCCATCTATCTAGACCTAAAAACATCTTAACCTCTAAACAACTAAGCTTAATTGTAAAACTAATAGCTGAAACACTTTGAATGTAACATTAATATAATTCCTGATTGTTTCATGATTCTTCTTGCTGTAGGTAGCTTACTGTATAATATATGTAAAAAAGAAAAAATAATAAAAAATAGTTTAGTAGAAAAAAGAAGCAACAGCAGCAGCAGTTGCTAGCCAGCTTCAGGCTCCTCAGAACCTCCGTGTCCTGGTGGCACCTATGTTTTCTTTAATACATTTGTTGCTACTTGTTTTGCTTCTCCTGTTTAGCCCTGATGATATGTACTGAACTAAAACACGCACATATACACACACATACATACACATGTACACACACATGCACATACACATACACCACATGCACACACACACATGCACACACACATATACCACATGCACACACACATACACCATATGCACACACAGTCACACACATACATAAACATGCACACACACAGTCACACACATGCACACACACATACACCACATTCACACACACAGTCACACACATACATACACATGTACACACACATGCACACACACATACACCACATGCACACACACATACACACACAGAGAGACACACAGATACTTGGATAGGTTAAACTTATGACATGGGAGCTCACACGTTTTCACTATATGCCACTCCCTGAGTCAGCTACAGCACAGGTGTACGCGTCTCCTGTGTCTCTCCTTACTTAGTGACAATCTTGAAGCCACGAGTCATGCCAATCAAGGCAGCAGACAAAAGCAGCCTGCGTTCCAGTGACAGCATAGAATGAAGTGCTGCTTGACATGCACAGGACTCCATGGGAGAGAGAAGCATAGCCTTTTGTCATCAGCCCCGTATGGGTGGAATGTGTTGTCCCACTGGCTAGGCATTCCCAACGTTTTTCAGAGAGATGTCTGTCAGATGACTGTGTACACAGCAGGGCAGTGCTGGAGAACAACCTGGGCATGGCCTTTTAAAAGGTTCCAACAAAGTGGCAGGAGAGCGGATGGCTGGCAGTTTCATTTCCGTAGGAAACGGCATGAACGAAGAGCTGGGAGAAGGGAGAAACCAGTGGTGTAATTTGCATACTGAGTTTAAGTATTATCAGGGTGGCATTATTTTGTGGAATACATTGTATAGGGTTTTTTTTTTACCTTGGTTTTTACCACACTCACACTTATATTACACAGCTCTCTGTGATCAAAGACAAAAATTCACCACCACACCACATGAAGAAGAACGGAGAGAGATATGCAGCTAATGACATTCTGTGAAGGCAAAAAAAAAAAATCCAAAATGATCATTTTGAGAATTGATCAAAAAGAAAGAAAGAAAGAAAGAAAGAAAGAAAGAAAGAAAGAAAGAAGGAAACTGCCCTTTCAACTTTCTTTGATTCTTATTCATGTCATCTGGCTCCAGGTGCACACCTTCAGGTAGATAGAAACCTCTACTTATCTATAGGGCTCCAATCCTACAAAATTGCAATAGCAGATTTTCTATTTGTTCTTTTTACTCTGTTGTATTAAAATAAGCATGTGCTCTACAGCTCTGGTTCTCTTCCCAATGTGCAAGAACAGCTCCGATGTGAGGTAGGGGTGTGCCTGTAGCCCAGATATTTTAGAGGCTGAAAGGGAGAATTGACTTTAGCTCAAGATATTGACAGCAGTATAGTTATAGCGCTTAGAAAGACAGAGGGAGATAGGAAAGGAGGGGAGAGGGAGGGAGAGAGGAAAGAAGATAAAAGGGGTGAAAAGCAAGGGAGAGATAAAAGTAGGGGTAGCTTCGTGTGAAAACATCAGCATGTCTATGTAGACACATGTATCCAGATACACATATGGTGCAGATAGCATGTATCGTAGATGGGAGCAAATCATTAAGTTTTTCATAGTCATGAAATAATGTGTTTTACATTCTTTTCTTCAGCCTTTCTCTAAAATGAAGACACATTCATTTTAATCAGTAAAAAAAATCTTCACGCTATAACCAGCAAATCAATTAATTTCATAAGAAGCCCTGAGATAAGGATAAGAGCATCATAAAACGAGGACCTGGGATGCACTTGGCCACCTCTCAGACAACTTTCCATCTACACCTTCCCGTCTTCGGATAATTAATATGCATCGCTTCCTCTGAATTGCCAACAGTGCTTTTTTTAATGAGCATCTAATCCTTTCCTAGCAACTGATGATTATCTTATGTGGTGAATGTGGCTCCCCGAATGCACACGTCTCACTTTAGCAGATATCTACCCAAGTTCCTTAATGAATTTCACTTTTAAACAAATGGGTCAGGCCAAGTTATAATTAACATAATCAGATGTTCTCTATGCTAAACTGTGCTACTAAATTCTTATGTTTAGATACTTTATTTCTAGTCAGTAGACCGCTATGTCCACCTACAAAGTTTGTAAATGCAGTCAGATCACGCAGTCTCTTGAAGGTCGATACTGTTTATTCCACGACTTCTTGACTGGCAAGGACCAGGTCTTGTGATTAAATTATTACCATACTTATTTTGCAGCTTTATTTAGTCAGTGTTGGAATTTGCACCTTCTCCGGTTTTAGTCTATGAGTTCTGGGTTGCAGAATTCTCCTCACCCAACGCATGCACAGCACTCTACTCTGTTTGCATTATTGCCAAAGATGGAGTTTTGCTTTTTTCTGGTTTATTGTCTATCTATTCTTGAGGGTATAGAATACATGTTTACATACATACATATATACATACACATACATGCATACACACATATACATACACACACATACATACATACAATGTACACACATGAAAAGCCACTTCAGAGACCAGAAGCAAAGTGAATACAGAGTGTGGCTAGGAAAGACTTGAACAGTCAGTATTAACAGACCCACTGGCAAAGGAATTAAAAGGACCTTCTCGAAGGGTGAAAATGACAGTTTCTGCCTGAACAGGTTGCCTCTGATTTCTAACTTTGGTGACACTTCGCTGACCATTTTTCCCTTACCCTTGACTATGTATCAACCTCCACACATTCAAGTGACTTTACCTGTGTCAAGGCATCAGCGCCAGGACCAAATATAGGCCTGGTTTAATGTTTTACCAAAAGAGCTCTGGAAGGCTTTTGAGCTGTTTTTGTCAACTAATTTCTGGGGTTGTTTATTTCAGAGAAACTATCTAATGCTTTTCAGAAGATAAGCAAACAACATCAACCATACTATTTTTTTTTTAATGAGCTGAAAGAACCAAGGGCACCTTAAGGCTGTGGTACTAGAGCTGGGTGGGGCAGGAGCTGCTTGTTTCCACAGTATCATTGCGGTTTTGCTCTGGACGTCCTGCGAAAGAAAAGCTTTCTCCACCTTAATAAATGTAGCCTGTCATCTCTACTGTAAACATGTGTATAGGCCTGCTGCCAGAGAACTACTGAATTAGGGACTTCTGGGTGCCCATCCGTTCACTTAGACACCCAACCTGACCAAAATATCCATAGGCCCATAAGTGGTTTTTCAAACAGTACAGCCACATATACTCCCAACCATGAGTGTACACAATGAGTGTACAGAAACACAGCAAAAGACCAGCCACCTGACATTTTCAATGAGTCCTTTCCCAAAATACCAATTGACTGTTTGCCGTTCTACGAACTGTTTAGTGAGAACGAGAAATAAATATTAAAGTATAAATAAGCAAATAAATCACCAAAAGCAACTCCTTCATTTGGGGGCAGGCAACCTACTTTCACCCTGTGAGGTTGGAATGAACAGAGTCAACATTTATTTCACCTCCAAAAACCTCCAAGTTATGCATGGAGTACGGGGACTTCTTCACTTGAGTCTCGTGATGCTGAGAGTTAACTTGGGTTTCACTGAAGATCCACGGATGAGAATGAAAAGGTTTTTTTTATGATGGAAGAATTGAATAATAATGAGGAGAACCTGCCTACAAATCTGACTGCTATTGGCTTGAAAGGAAGGGTGTCACCTCTTTTTAGGGACTTACATGGTAGAGGAGGACTTACTTCTGATGACAACTTGGCACAGATCTACAAACAAGAAGTATGCCCGTACATCAGAAGTATATTCAAAATTCACTAAGGAGAAAACATCATTAATTAGGTAGCATGCAATAAAAAACCCTGTGACAGCTTTTTAGGCTGTGATGTCAGCCCACTAAATTATGGCTGTTTTCTTCTTCTGTGAGGGCCATGAAGGATTCTCACCCTCTCTCTGTTGTTAATTTAAAGGGCAAGGAATTTGTTCTCACTCAACGCAAGTTGTCTTTCTAACTACCTGCTGGAAACCTCACTCTACTATCTGCTATCGCGTGTTCATCTAGCTAGGTAGCATTTTTAAAAAGGACTTCCCTGATGCTTCATCTTGCAGATGGTACCAAAACGGGGTGCTGGTGGGAAAAAAGAGTGAAAATCATTCAACCTCATCCTGGAGAGCACAGCACTTTGATAATTTTATTGTTCAATGAGCATTTGCTTCTACCTGGTCCAGGGGCTTTAGAATGATGTACATCTCAACAAATAGCACAAAATAGGATGTAAGTGGTAGATGTGTATACTACATTATAGCAAGATCTAAAGTACCGAAAATTGCAATGAATATGAAAAAAATGTGACTTTTTCTTTTTCGGCTTAAAAGACAGCAGATTTTTGGTTAACCTAGAGGCAGAACTTGTGTTCTGAAGAGGTTAGCTCTGCCCACCCACAAACTGCTTTTCTCACAGAATAAAAGCTTTGCATCAGTTCCTATGCCACAGCTACTGCCAAGTAGCTTTCAAAATCATGAACATTGTACCGTCATTTCTGGGAGCTTCTCTGTCTCTGTCTCTCTCTGTCTCTCTCTGTCTCTCTCTGTCTCTCTCTGTCTCTCTCTCTCTCTCTCTCTCTCTCTCTCTCTTTGTCTCTCTCTCTCTCTTTCTCTCTCTCTTTTTAAAGAATAATTTGCTTTATGTATATAAATGTCTTATCTGCATATGCACCTCCACGGCAGAAGAGAACATCACATAGATGGTTATGAGCCACCATGTGGTTGCTGGGAATTGAACTCGGGACCTCTGGAAGAGGAGACAGAGCTCTTAACCATTGATTCATCACTCTAGCACCCTGGGAGCGTCCCTTTAAATATGAGTCCATTACAATTCTACTTCAATTAACTATCAGGATGGCGCTGGCTCTATATTCGTAAATAATATGAAAGGCTATGTTTGGCTGTGCTACTCAAGCTGGCTTGCAATTTTTGAGTTCAAAAAATTCATATGGGGTGTGGGAATAAACAGAGACTACTTCTGACATGCACTCTGGTGCCCACAATTTCATCACTTCCCCTTGGCGGGCCATCCTTGCAGGCACACAGAGGAAGGGATTGCAGGCTATCTGGATGAGACCTGATAGGCTGATGTCAGACAGTGTGGGGAGGAGGAGCCTCCCTGTCAGAGGTCTAGGGGAGGCAACAAGGAGGCAGAAGAGTGAGGAAGGGTTGGTAAGGGAAGATACAAGTGAGGGAATAACAATCAGGATGTAAGTGAATAAATTATTAAAAAAAGAAAAAAATTTAAAAATTAAAAAAAAATCTTTCTACCAGCTGGGTGTGGTGGAACACACCTGTAATCCCAGCTCTCCAGGAGACAGAGGCAAACGGATCTTTCTCAGTTCAAGGCCAGCCTGGTCTACAAATCAAGTCCAGGACAGTCAAAGTTACACAGGGAAACCTTGTCAAAAGAAAGAAAGAGAAAAGAAGGAAGGAAGGAAAGAAGGAAGAAAGGAAGGAAGGAAGGAAGGAAGGAAGGAAGGAAAAAGAAAAAATCTTTCTGCCTCAGCCTCCCACATAGTTAGGGCTTTTGATTCACGCCACGAGGGTTGGCAGGCTTCTGATTATTTGAGAATATTGTAATACTAGATTAGATTACAGACATATATAAAATATGCTTATACACGGACATCCATTGAAGTATACTGTAAAACTTGGAAAGATGCCTGGTTGAATTTGAATCCAAATTCTTCAGAATAGTGGGCAGCCTACTTAATCTCCTTGTGTTCCAGTTTCCTACATGTAAAATGGATATCAGAAGACTCCCCGTGCAGTCGGGTCTTTGAGCATTTTGTTAAGTGTTAATAAAGCATAAAACAAAGTGAACTGTACCATCCATGTCTTATGTCACTAGTTATCCGTGTTGTATCATCATTATTGTTTGCTTCCTTATCATTGACATCATCATTATCAAAGCCACAAAACTTTTATCACAGATTTCCAGTCATGAGACAATGGAATATTCCAGGTTCACAGAGTCCAAAAACATCTTCACAGTGACGCAGGATCGCAACACATAGTCAAACTCCATTCTCAGTCATATCCACAGTTATCTATAATAAGATGTATTCCTTTTGTGGCAGTTCCAAAGAGGTTTCTCTTTTTATTTTTTTTTAATGAACTTTATGTTCTATAAATGAGTAAAAGTTGTATTTGTGAATGGAGGTGACTTTTATTTTGAAACTCAAAACATTTAGTTAACATTTTTATAATTTCTACAATCTTTCTACAGAGTAGGATATGAGTTGAAAATACCGTTTTGATAGTTTGGACCAGCCTCCGTGAGATCTAGTCAGCTCTGTCTCTCTGTGTGAAAATACAGCCAATCTTAGGCAAAAGAAATAAATCAGGTTTGGCCTTTTATCATAACCTGTTGATTAACTACTAGCAATCTATCATGCTCTGGGTCACATCACTGGAGAACACGGAGCGCCGGCTCCCGGCATGCCCCTCTGAGAACCTCGAGTTCGTGGGAATGCACAGTAGACGGGACCTCTGAACTCTTTCCCACAGTGAAATGGCAGCTGGGATGTGTTGGCCTCAGCTGCCTCACTGTTGACTCTGCTCTAAGGCTGTGGCGCTTCCTTCACAGCGCCCCGGGCCAGCTCTGGATGCTCATTACTTTGAGCAATTATCGAAACATATACAGTTTTCCTGTCACCCGGTTCGATCAAAACTGCAGCTTCTACTATCGAACGAACTAGCCACAGCTGAGGAGTGTGGAGGCAGGACACGCTGACCCGCTGCCAGGGCTTCTTCCCTGTGTCCTTACTCCCAATTTTACAAAACCTCGCGAGACTTCGCTTTACCAAAAAGTTTCTCACCACAGTAACCGGAGCGCGGTATAAAAAAAAGACAAAGGAAACTTCCAAACGTTTAAGAAGAGGATTGAATTACAGTCTTGAAATCACGGGGAAAGCTTGCTTCCTCTGTGAAATGGAAATAATTTATACTTCACAGCACTGATGTGGAATTCAAATGAAAGATGTGAGACAGCAGACACTAGAACTTTAGCTCCTGTTAGTATATTCATCAGGCTTTAACGGCACAAGTCTTCAGTTTGCTCTTTGTTGAAGATTTTGTTTTCTTTTATTTGCTAGTTTAAAAAAAACACTTAGAGGTTACTGCTTGAGTGCTAATTAAGCCACTCAGAACTTGAAAATGAACTCTCTCTTTAGCTTACTTTATTCTTCCAAACCATAAATAAATGAGTGATAAATATGATTACATTTAAAATTTTTATTTTATGTTTATTTTACTCTGCTTAGAGGTATTTACTCATCAGACAAATTATTATGGGCATGTTTAATTTTTTTGTTATCAGTACTGGAAATTTCCAAAGCTATAAGAAAATTTATGTCTGCATGAGCTTCATTGCTGTATTCCAAAATGTGAAACTTTATTCATTATAATAGGATAAAGTTAATAAGTGTAAATGCCTGTCCTCTGAATGCTGTTATTGGCATTGCACACTCAGCTATAAAAATATAAATCTCCTTTCCCTGAAGCTTGCACGCGATAGATCCTAAAGATATAAGGAAAGTAAAGCAAAGTGACTGATAGAGACTGGCACTGAGGAAGGTATAGGGCACTTCAGGTGGGACTTCAGGTGGACAAGAGGCTTGCAAGGTGAGTCTCTACGAATGGTTCCCACGTCATATGAAGAGCAGCCATAGAACTGGCAACCAGTACACCCCCGGAGGATCAGGTGATGCTCTTAGAATGCCTATGGCTGTTGAGTGCTGGAGAAAGATGAATTAAAAAAAAAAAAAAAGCAAGTCGGTGCCAGAAAAGACAGGAAGTAGAAGGTAATGGGGAGGGGTTGATTTTATCTCTGGGTTATGGGAGAGACGTGCATAAAGAGGGGGCCTTGTCTTTAAAGAAGTTTAAACAGGAAATGAACTACAGAGAAGAAAAGCATGGTTGCTATGGTGACTTCTTAGGGAGGTCCAGGAGAGAAATGACAGAAGTATAGACTAGGCTGTAGTTAATGGAGATGAATATTGGGGTTCATATCAAAGTACTCTGCGGATGGAAAATGAATAAAATCTGCTGATGTGTTATTAGTACTGAAGAAAGGGCACAAATTTAAATAATGATGTCTCTGAGAAAGGGGCACAAGCAAAGCTACTTTTAAGAGGAAGTCATGAAAGAAGAGTTCAGAGCTTTCTTTAGAAGCTGCGGTTCTTTCAAGGACCACTAGGCACCCATAGGAAGGCAAGTAGACCTGGGAGCCTTCATGCCACCCTGATGCCAATGCCCAACAAACTATTAATCACATCAAAAGAACGTAGATTGATCTGACATCCTAGTGACGCAACCCTCCTAAAATCCTGTTATAGTCTTGGATGTAACTGATAACGAATTGTTCTCAGAAGGTTGCTGTGTAAAAGAACACCTGTGCCAGGGGACAAGAAACTCTGGCTGGTTTCAGTTTCTTTTTTTAAAAATATATTTTATTAATTTATTCATATTACATCTCAATTGTTATCCCATCCCTTACATCCTCCCATTTCTCCCTTCCTCCCATTTTCCCCTTACTCCCATCCCCTATGACTGTGACATTCTCCACAATTGAATGGAGAGTGGGGTCTGACTTTCACACGAACTCTGGTGCCCCATATTTGACCACGTCCCCTGGACGGGGAGACCTGGTGGCACTCAGAGGAAGGATAGCAGGCTACCAAGAAGAGACTTGATACCCTATGAGCATATACAGGGGAAGAGGTCCCCCTCAGTCACAGATTTCAGTTTCTTACATGTGCTATGAGATATCTTTGTCACTTATATAGGCTTGGCTTGTGCATCCCAGAAGCCCAGTGTGGACCAAGTATCAGAGACACGTCAGCAGTTTCCTACTACATGGGCACAAACTCATATAGGTCGTGTCTCCATAATTTGTGCCTGACCTTGCTCTGAACTCCCATAACCTCATGTTAACAGAACAGCTATAACAACCAGATATAGCTAGTTAGACTCATATTAAACCTTTTTACTTGATCCTTTCACTGCTTTTCTCTAATGGCTATCCTAATGATTGTAAAATAATACATGCATACATGCGTATGTATAGAAATGGATATACATATATATACATTTACATGTATATACACATATATGTATATATTATATGTATATGTATATATTATACACATATAATATATATATACATATATGTACTATACATATATGTATATGTGTGTTGAGAAGGAGAAAAGGCAGTATGGCAGTAATGTCAGTGTACCCCATATTCCCAGATACAAGGGTTTTACAAATCCTGGCAGCTGGACAGAGGTAGCCTTCAAACTTTTCTAGGATTGTTTCTTTTAGTCTTTTAAATCTTGAACAATTCCTATACTCTTTCAAATCATAACGCCTCATAAAACAGGAGAGTTTCTCTGTGTGTGTTTGTGGTGGGGGTTGGAGTAAGAGAATGGGGTGAAAGGGGGAAAGCAGAGGACATGTGATAACATGCTCCAAATACTGTTTCAGTTGCAGCTCAGAATCACAGCACTTGCGCTGTAGGACCCCGTTGGTCTCCAGGATGGGTGTCGTAATTCCACATGAGTCTGCTGTAGCATAGGGTGGCTGAGTCCTGCTGTAGAGCCAAGACAGTTACACACTTTTGGTCCTCCCATCTGAGCTGTGACACAGGGAGTGGGTTTTGGAGCGAGTTCTTACAGCACAAAGCCGTCATGACTGGAGTTTGATGCTCCAAACACAGACACATTCTCACTTCCACAAATGTTTTAGTAAAAGGAGAATGTGCTGAGCGGGGAAATTATTGTCTTTTTGTTTCCTTCCTTTCATTTTCTTCCCTTGTGAGAGCACACCTCGTATGGTGTTTTGACTTGGAGAAAACGAAAAACAAAGATTAATTCTGAAACTGCTAATTGTGTAAAAGCATGGATTTCCAAAGAAAGTACAAGTTCTCTATTAATTCAGAAAAACTTTTGAAGAAAAGCCATCAACCATTGCTTTTCCTTAGATTTTTTTCTTTCTAACAAAACATATATTTGGACAAGATTCATCAAAATATATCTATCAAATACCTTGGTCTTATCAAGTTTACTTTTAAGTTTCTATGGGATCATAACTAATATAACTTAATACAGAAGAATTTACTTATGCAACATTTGATTTTTATTTTCATTACCAATGTGTTAATAATAATCATAACCTGAATTAAGGTAACTAATATTATTTATATATTAGTGTTAAAAGTACAGAAATAAGATGTTCATTTATCCTAGGGGAAAGGCAAGAAGATGGATTTGTGAAACCACACAGTGAAAACATTTGCTTGTGGTTAACTTTTATCATAAGTTCACATTCAAAACTTAAACCCTAACTTTTCCTGGAGCTGCCTCATCATACCTCATGGGTTTGGCAACTCCTCTATGAAAACTTCAGAAGGCTCCTCCCCAGGTGACTATCCCTGACAGTCCCTGGAGAGGGGCTGAGACACAGGGAAAGTTATTTTAGTCAGAGACTCAGCATCTTTTTAATGGCATACCCAACTACTCAGGGGTTTGGTGCACGTTCTGCGTGCCGACAGCTGGCTCTGAAGAGGTATTTGCCCCAGAGCAGTTTCTATAGCCCACTCTACCAGGCTGAATGGGTCCAGCTGGCTTCTGAAGTAATAACTCTACCTATAGCACCATTGTGACTGGAATCATTCAGTAGTCACTAACATGGCATTTCATGACATGTCACCTCTTCCTTTTAGGAACAAATATAAGTTAATGTTTACTTTGTACGATGGGTCCAGAGAGATGTTTATTTCTCTAACACTCTGTGAAAGAAAAACATCACTTACCATCTACTGCACAATGGAGCAACATCCGAAAACAACCTCCAACACAGATTGCAGCATTTGATAGAGGGTATCTTTCAGGGAGCTCCTATTTGGGGGAGAGGAACACCTAGTGGAGGAATTGATGAAGAAAACAGCCCTGCCCTGTGCTTCCAACATTCAAATGTGTCCTCTGCTGTGTTAGCCCTTTGGGAAATCACAGTCCTTTATTAGTAGCAATTCCTCCTCACGCAGTTAACTTATCATGTGGCCACACTGCCATTTAGTCCAGCACAATTGTAGATGACTATACAGTAGGACACAGTCAGCAAAAATCACCATTCTGTCCAGGGAGGCAAAAAGTCTGTAGTATTTCAGCACTGCAGGGCTGCAGGAGAATGAAATTCCATGGCTCGCCAATGCCTGCACCTAAGGAAAATATGGTGCTTCCTTTTCTTAAGAATAACAAGCTAAGTTCATGAAAATGCTGAGGACGGCGCCTTGGCACATGTTAACTTGGGTGATTATAGCAGAGACAGAAAATAGCATAAAAGATGTCAGGACTGAGGAACAGTTTCCACAGCCTCAGCTTCCATGGTCGAAATGCGTTCTCATTCTCTCCCTTTCCTTATACCTGCTCTGCTCCAGCAACGGAAAATGCGATTCGCTTCTGCACCCTCAAAACGTAACTTCACACCTTGCTGCAAGCCGTAACTGTACAGAGAAGAAGAAACTTGTACAAAAGATTAAAAAAAAATAAACAGAGTTCCTCAGGTCACAGGAAATATCAGGCAGCAAATACCCTCGTGTCAAGGGGCAGACACCTCGGATGCTCACCAGGGAGAAGCCCCTGATGCTTTTCCAGAGGACAAGAGCTCAGCTGTCAGCATCCGCATGCAAAAGCTCACAGTTACCTGCAACGCCAGCCTCGCTGCCCATGATGCCCTTTCCCAAGCTACCCCAGGCACCTGCATGCACATCACATAAATAAAACGAATCTTCACTTGAAAGAAGAGGAAAGAAACATTCATTTCTTCCCAGAAACAGACACAACTTGTTTCAGTATATGCAGAACACACAGTAGAATGCCTTGATTTTTAACTCAAGATTTTTCTAGGCAAAGCACAAAGTTCGGCAAAAGGTGAACTTTTGCAAATACCTCAAAATCCAAAAGCACTTTTAAAAACCCATTTGAACTTAGAGTGTATTCTAACACAATGGGTAAACCGCTTTTTAAATGGAGGTTATATTTCTAGGCTAGCAAGTGGTAACTTCGTATTAATGTCTACGTGTGGAAGTGTGTATCTATGTTTCTAATGAAAATCATAGCTATTCTGTGCTTAAAATACTAAATCCGTGCACGTGAACGGAAATCAATGGTGTTTCAAAATGGAAGTCTAGAAGTAGTAAGTGCTTTAAAATATAACGTTTCAGTATGTTCTAAGGGTATATTGACTGCTTCTGAGATTGATCCAAATTTTAACAGTGAGACTTGGGTACTACAAAGAATTAAACTACCAGTCTCAGGCCAGTTACATTTTAAAAATTAAAAAATAACAACAGCATGTGTTTAATCCACACTTATCTTCCAGTTCCCTAAAGTAGCTGAGCAGGAATTTCCCCTTGTTTGCATTCAATCTCAATTGGTTGTTGTAGTTTTTTTTTTTTAACCTCCTTTGACACAAGGGCAAGTGAAATGGTCTCTCAGAATGCATTAATTACTCTGTTACGTCACCACTTTGAAGTGTTCCGGGGACCCCGCCCTGAATCTTACAGTTGGCCAAAGACAATGTTCTATGGTAAGATACCAAGTCACATTTTCCAAGTACAGCAACATAACTTTCAGTGGGAGGATCTTGTTTGGGACACTTAAAGGTTGGCCGCAGAGGTGGAAAAGGTATATTAAGTGTACGCAATATCTGTAGAGAGCCACCAAAACTGAGCACAATTTCCATGCTTACATTACTCCCTCCAATAGACCATTTCCACTCAAGCCGCGGGGACTCTGCTGAACAACCGCAGCTGCCCAGCTCCACCTTATCCACTGAATTAATATCCTACGTAAAGCAAAGCTGAACTCAGTCATCATCCTCCGCTGCGGCCCGGCCCTAGTCACTTCTCCATCTCCTCCTCTGTCTGCTTCTCTTTTTTCCAACACAGTAGACCTGAAACACGCTGCTGAGCCTGGCTATCGCTAAGTGCCGTTTACTCTTCTCTTTTGCCTGAAGTACTCTCACGGGCTCTATAGCGCTAACTCGTTAACAGAATTGTGCCCTCCACGAGTTGCTATTTCCTTATCTGACCACGCTCTTTAAAATGGCCCGAACTGCTTCCCTCTACCCTTTGTATTTGAAACTATTTGTCACTCTTCTGAAATCACCATTCTCCTATGTTTCTATTTACTATTGTTTGTTCTTCACGAGAATGTAAAATTCCTGAGAGTAGATTTACTCTTCATCCTTTGTCATCTTGCCTGATGTCTGATGCAAACAACGTGCAGGCATCACGGACATTACATTCGTGGAGCACTGATGCTGAGGCATCCTTGAATCTACAGTGCCACATGTAGTCACCATACCACTGTTAAATTTTGTTAAATCGTCTTGTAGAAATGCCAAGTTTAAGAGGTGACAGTTCAAGTCAGGAGGAGAACACAGCATCTAAAAGCACTTTAAGCCAATTCTTTTTTTTAAGAAAATTAACTGAAAAGAAAGGTTAAAGGGATTAAGATTTTTTTTCACCTACCAAATGGGGATTGGAGAGATTAGTTAATTATTCCCTTCATATTTTGAAGACATTTTATCATGGAAATGTCAAGCTTTTATCTGTCCACGGACGGAAAAGAAAAGAAACAGATCTAAATTCATGCTAATGATCATTTGAGTGAATCCAAGACGTGGTCAGCCACAAGGGAGTAAGCTCTTCAACGGATTCTGGGGTATATGTGGCAAAATTCTAACAAAAATGTTTGCAGCAATGCTATTGAATAGATGAGCAATAACTAGGACGAAAGATGGGCATAGAAGGTGGTCTTGGGAAGCCTTATTTAACTACAGAATGCCAAAAGGTTAACATAAATGGACACATACGGGTACAAATGCAAATACGCCAATACAGTTTTTGTTTTTTTGTCCCTCACTCTATCCAACTGATAGTCTGTATCTAAGTTTTCAAATAAGTATCTGGCTTATCTGAGCTGTTCTCCCTTAGAATACTATGGAATAGACTACAAACAGGGGGAAAAAGGAGGTAGAATTTTCATTTCTGAGAGAGAACTAGTATGTTCCCAAATTCCATGAGAAAATGGTTATGTGCCTCCTCCCAAAGTCACTCCCTAGAGAACCACTTCCCATCCAATACTATTCAAGCACTGGCCAACAGCCAGAGAGCATACTTAAGTCAAGCCACCCTCTAGAACTCAACGGACTCCCGTGTGTGGGCACAGACCAGTTCAGAGTGTGAACTGGACAGGTATATACAGCACCCAGATCCAGATCTGTTTCCAGCATCCATGGGTAGGATCCAGATGCAATGCCCAGTGAGGGTAGAATCAAGCGAAGTCTATTTTCATGAATTTACATAGGCTTAAAGGTAATAGCATTCTTGTGCTAAGACATGAGGTGTCATGCTAGTTGGGCATGGGCACTATCTCAGGATAGTACAATTTCTTAAAATATGTAGGATATTTGCCTAACAATATTTCTGATGAATTTGCAAAGTGTGTAATTGTAACTTGAGTAGCGTGTCTGTTAAAACGTTCTTTGCAGAGTTGTTTACAACCTTAAAAATAAGTGAACCCAAACAACTCCTCACATTAGTGTAGACAAACCAGGGTTAACTTAACGAATTAATATGGGGTTGGAGAGATGGCTTGTCTGTTAAGAGCACTTGATTTTAAGAACACTTCCTCCAGCAGAGAATACTAGTTTAGTTCAGCTCCCAGGACCCTTGGGGCAGCTCACAATCATCTGTAACTCCAGTGTTGATACTTTCTTCTAACATTCCTAGGAAACAAGCACACATATAGTGTATATACATACATATAGTCAAAACACTCATACATAGAAAATAAATTAATATTAAAAAGTTTGCCTAAAGGAGCATTAATACTATGCCAGGATTATTTATTGCATTTAAAAGAAAAAGAAAAAAAAACATTCAATCTGAGATTTCTAGTCACATGCCTATAGTCACAATTATTGTGTGTGTGTCCGGGGGATAGCTGGAACATAGTGATTTACAGGCAATCTGGGAATCAAAACTAGACCTCAATCCCTTCAACCATTTATAACATTGCTCATTAGCAACAAGTAAGTGTTCCTCTTTCTCCACATCATATCAGCATGTACTGTTATTTCTTTATTGATCATAATTATTCTGACTGGCATAAGATGAAATCTCAAAGTTCTTCCAATTTGTGTTTCCCTAATGGCTGAAGATGTTGAAAATTATTTCTAATATATTTTCCAGATATTTGTGTTTTAAATTTTGAGAACTCTCATTTTACTTTTATACCCTGTTCTCCACTACCGCCACCCAAACACGTACACACATACTGGATTGTTTTCTTGATGTTTATTTTTCTTTAGCTTTTTGTATATTCTAGCTGCCCACACTCTGTCTGGTATGCCCACTTGTGCAACAGTGGTATGGATGTTATTGAAGTAACCAACTTCTTTTTTTTTTTTTAGTTGAACTTTAGGCCCACTCCATGAGACAGAAGCCATACTTGACACTGTTAATAAGATTAAGAACCTGCGAACAGACAGGTCACAGCCTCTGAGGAAAGGCATGCTATAGTTATTCTGCTAAGTGAGCATAGCAGCCAAATGACTTGGCAAGATATTGCTATATGTAGATCAGTTCATTCCTAAAACTGACTATATTAACACGGGGACCCACAACTGGGCAATGTACAGAGAATAACTGAATTTTGAGCAGCCAGTCATAACTGAGATATTGTCATCATACCCCTTCCCTTAAGACTCAGGGATCTATGCGGAAGAGGAGGGGAAAAGTTTATAAAAGCCAGATTCACTCCAAGGCAAAAAGAGCTCTCTGAACACATTGGGCTTAATGCACGTATGAACTCACAGAGACTTTATACACAAGATCTTCACAAGTTCAACCCAGACAGAAACTCAGCACAGACACGAGGAAGTAAAGACAAAGTTCCAGCACTACCCTAGGACCATTTGCAGTGGATGACGGCTGGGAAGGAAAAAATCCGGTTTTCCAGTGAAAGGCCACTGAAAATGTCAACTTTGCCCCATGACAGGTTTATGAATAATTTGTCAACCCGAAACGGATCCATGTTTTAGTATGTATGAGTGTTCTTTTGGTTTGTTTTAGTTTGTTTTGGGTGTAATGTTTATTTATTTATTTATGAAAGAGAAAGATCATAAATTTCGGTGTTTAGGGAGCCTGGAATTGATCTTAGAGGCATTGGGGGGGAACATGATCAAAATATATTGTATGATAAAAACTGTAAGTGAATTTTTAAAATACATTCATATTAAATGAAGTCAGTAAATGAATCATATGCGTATCCTACACCTATTTTTGCAAAACAGCGTGAAATGAATTTAAGCAAACATAAAGCAAGGGAAAACTTGGAAAATCTCATAAATTAATTGAATATAAAAATGATAAAAATCAACCACAAGCAACATAAAATATCTTTAAACTACGTAAATTGATAGTAATATAATGTACATATATATTTACAGAAATATGACATTTCAGAAGAATTGTGACTTTGAGAGTATTTACAGCTAGTGTTCAGATAACTGACCACTTAGGAAATCAGTGAGAGAGTTGATCCCTGCCTCACATCACTAATGAAAATAAGTTTGATTTATATGAAAGATGCACCTGAATCAAAGCAAATTGCTAAACCTTCTTTTAAAAAAACAGAAAAACAGCAGTGAAAACATGCATTTGAAGAAGGGAGCATAGGACACTGGCTTAGTGGAAAGGATTCTCACTGCATGAGTGCAAGCACCTACAAGGCAAGTGAGGGAGGCAGAATCAAGGATTCCACAGCACGCTGGCGAGCTAGATGCACAGAAACTGGTCTGCTCTGACTTAAGCTACATACCTTGCTTGATGGCCAGTTTCAACAGTCAACTTGATGAGGTCAAGAATTGTCTGAGAGGCTTCTGGGTGTATCTAGAGGCAGAAACCATCCTGATGGGGTTAATGAAGGTGGAAAGATCCTCCCACTGTGGTGGCATCACTCCGTGGTCTGGGATTCTGGACCATATGAAACAGAGATAGTGAGCAGAAACCAAGGATGTGTTGTTTTCTGCATCTTGACCATGCGTGCCCTGTAGCCAGTTGCCTCCATCTCTTGCTGCTCTGGCTTACAATATCCTAAAGCCTTTGCCAGTACAATTGATCACAGCAACAGGAAAAGGAACTACAGTGCTCTACGTCAATATACAAAGTGGATAACTCTAGATCAAGGAAGGTACCAAATGTGAACTTCAAGCCTCTACAAAAATAAGCCCATAAGCAGGCACACTCATATGTGCGTGCGCGCGCGCGCAGACACACACACACACACACACACACACTTACACACGTGCATGTACACACACCACTATCATGAACAAAACACACACGAACATCAATACACACAGGAACACATGTCAGAAGAAAATAAAGCATGATTTTTTTTATTAATTTGTATCTTTTCTTAGTATTCATGGATAAAGATGTTCACTTTTGCCATCAACCAAATAGATGGAAATAAACAATAAAAGGGCTCATTTCTCTCTAATCAATTAACAAAATTGGGGTTTCAAAACAGGGTTTCTCTGTGGAGCCTTGGCTGTTTTAGACTCTCTTTGTCGACCAAGCTAGCCTTGAACTCACAGAGGTCGGCCTGCCTCTTCATCCTTAGTGCTGGGATTGCAGGCATATGCCACTAAGAAACTTTCTTAAACTTGCAGATATTGATAATTAGCAATGTGAGGAAGTAAACATTGTCATACAACTGGACTCTACATTTCTAAAATAATTTTTTACCACTTCCATTTTTTGAGCTACAATATAATTGCAGCAAGCCCACTTCCTCCCTTAAGCCTTCAAATATAGCTCTCTTTGTTCTCTTTTAAATTCATCAGCTCTTTTTCATTAATTGTTGTTACATGCAGATGAGCATGCATGTGAGTGTGTGTGTGTGTGTGTGTGTGTGTGTGTGTGTGTGTGTGTGTGTGCATGTGTATCTTATCTAGGTTTAGGGCCCCATGAGACTTGTTCCTTTCATGTTGGTGTTACTAGTCTCATCCTAGTCCTGGCATCATATGCATGCACATGTGTAATATTATGTGAATGTTATACTCAGCAGGTTGAATTTTATACTTAGAAATATACACACAAACACACACACAACTGAGACAACAAGAAAAATATGCCATTAACTTGAAAGGAGAGATTAGATGGAGTAAAAGGAAAGGGTAATGTAACAAATGAGTTCTAATTTCAATTTTTAAAAAGCACACAACAAGGACATATGCTCAACCATGTTCATAGCAGGCTTATTCATAATAGCCAGAACATGGAAACAGCCTAAGAGTCCCTCAGTAGAAGAATGGATGAAGAAACTGTGGTACATTTACACTATGAAATACTACTCAGCTATAAAACAAGGAATTCCCAGAACTTGTGGACAAATGGATTGAACTAGAAATAATCATAATGAGTGAGTTAACCCAGAAGCAGAAAGACTCAAATGGACACTAGGCCAAGGGACATGAAAGTCTTCACCTACCTGGAAAGTGGGATAGATGTGAGGACATCCTATTGGGACTCTAGGTGAGAGAAGTATAGGAGAATGGGGAAATAAAAGGAGCCAGAGGGTCCTAGAAACCTACAAGAAGAACATTATGATGGGCAGATCTGGGCCCAGGGTTCTGCTCAAACTATGGCACCAACCAAGGACAATATGTGCAGTAAACTTTGAACCTCTATCCAAATCTACCCAATGGACAGGACATTCTCCACAGTTGAGTAGAGAGTGGGGTCTGCCTTTCACATGAACTCTGGTGCCCCATATTTGACCATGTCCCCTGGATTGGGAGGCCTGGTGGCACTCAGAGGAAGGACAGCAGGTTACCAAGAAGAGACTTGATACCCTATGAGCATATACAGGGGGAGGAGGTCCCCCTTAGTCATAGTCATAGGGGAGGGGAGTAGGGGGAAAGCAGGAGGGAGGGAGGAATGGGAGGATAGATACAAAGGATGGGATAACAATTGACATGTAATATGAATGAATTAATAAATAAATTTTTAAATTAAACTATTTGTTTTAATTTATGTATATATTTATGAGTCTCTGGGTATGTACATGTGTTTTCACAGATTCATGAAGTTTTCTATGGAGTCCAGTAGACAAAGTCAGATACCCTGGAGCTGGAATTCAAGGCTGTTGTGAGTACTGGGAACTAAAGTCATGACCTCTGAAAGAGTAGTAAGTGATCCTGGATTGTAAGCTAACATTCAGAATAACATTGTATACCAGAAGGAGGAGGAGGAGGAGGAGGAGGAGGAGGAGGAGGAGGAGAAGAAGAAGAAGAAGAAGAAGAAGAAGAAGAAGGAGGAGAAAGGGAAGGAGAAGGAGAAGGAGAAGAAGGAGAAGAAGCTTCAGTGTAAGTGGGATAACAATAAGTAAAGATCCTTGTGACAAATGAATGGATGGGGTTCAATCCTTGAGAACCACATAGTGGAAAGAAAGAATCAAGTCTTATAAGGTGTCCTCTGACCTCCATATGTGTACTATGGCATACACGCAGAAAACACACACACACACACACAGAAAGAAACACCTCAGGCCTATATGCCATTTCTGTTTTCACTATGTATGGACATTGATGAGCAGAAATTTAAAAAAAAAAAAAAGTATCTGCACTGGGAGATAAGAAATAGGATGGCGCCCAGGGTAGGAAACACAGCCTAGCAGAGCACATAGAGCACCTTTCCATTGCAAAGACAAATGCAGTTCTCAATGTCACATAAAGCTAAAGAACCTACACTGTTCTACTTACTAAAACAAGAACAATTTGGCACGAAAACAGGAGTTTTACTCCAAAGGAAAGAAAAAAAAGGGTAGAACTGAGTCACACTGTGAAATAGCTGAAGGCCTCCTTGGAAGAATAACAGGTAAGTTTGCCTTCACTAGCTTCTGCTCCGGGGGTGCTAAGAACTCTGTCTTCTCAGACGTTAAAAAACCTCTGTGAGTTTAAAACCTGAATCTGCAATCATCAGAAATATTGGAGGTGGGATGTTCTTACCACAGTTGGTGTAACAAGCTCATAAAAGGTTGACATGCAGATTACATGTGTTTATGATGATGATAATACAGTGTCCATTATGAAAAACAGTCCTAGTTAAGGATAATATGGGAAAAGAGAGAGACATTCTCTTTGCATGAACCCTCCTCATGAGTCAGAACTATTCACCTCTGCACTGCAGAGGGAGACATACAAGGTGTGGTGCAGTGGCTAAGCAGCAGGCTCCCAGAGAGCTACGATGACCTATGGCTGTCTGGTAATGGCCTCACCCAGGGTGCTGGTCACTTGCATAACAGTGATCGGCATAGTGGCTTCCATTGTTAAGGAATGTTTAAGGAATGTTTATCAAGCATGTTAAGAATTAAAATTGTAATGCGTTTAGGCTTCAGGAATCCAACTGGACCACAATAGTAGAAAAACTTCCCCGATGCAGAAAGCGAAATAAATGAAATATTGTTCTGAATGATGGGAGAAAAATATCCACATGTTCCAAAACACAAAGCATTACATTCAGAGACTACACAGAAAGTAAGTTCCAAGTTTATTAAGATTTAAAGCCAGCTTGAGTGTTTTAAGGGATAAAAGATGACAGAGATTCATAGACAAAGGAGATGTCTGAGAAAAGGTGCGAACAAAGGCCAAATAAACTCAGAGTGGGATGAAGATGCACTTTGTTGACGATGGCCATTGCTCACCGTGTAAGGCCTTCAGGTTATCAGCATTATTTTTTCTAAAGATAAATTCATAGTCTTCTTTTAGATTGAGTGAGACACCCGGGCAGCAACTTCTAGTATATCAAAGGGAATGCAATAAGGAGACCTTATCACAAGGTGATTAGATGGGAAAATACAGAAATAAGCTCTCTCTAAGGTTTTTTACTCACTGGAGCAGAATTTAGGCTGTGGTTGCATGTTCATGGGTTGTACCGTTAACGGACAATAAATTCCTGCCCATCACATTCTATAGCCCAATATTATAGAACTGAGGTGAAAATCTATATACTCAAAGCTTAAACTAAGAAGAAAAAAAAATCCACCTGAGTTTTGAAATTGTAGCAACAAAATAAATAACCAAGTAATAGTGCGGAATTGCACAGTGTTGGCAGGCATACAGAAGGCCTATTGCAGCTCCCCAGAAGCTTCTTTACTGCTTCTCTCAGAAAAACTTAAAGCAGGGATTACCAGCTCCCCTGACAAACGTGTCAGCCCGCTCATTCCTAATCTTGAGGAAAACAGAAATCTGGTGCCGCACCGAATTCTGTGGCGGGGGCAGGATTTCCGCTCCAAAGCTCAGAAGAGAAAAGAAGTGCATTCTTCTTCTTCTTCTTCGAGGAGGCTCTTGCAAAGTTTCTGCTGAATAGAGCTTTACATGCATATGGAGAAAACCTAGTGTAAGGGATGTGGTTGCATTAATTATAAGATTTCAATTTGACAGTTTAATTAGGAAAAGGAGAGTTAGTGTAGGGCTTGCAGAATTCATGATGAATCACATACTCCAATAGACTTCATTTTCATATTTCAATTACACACATTTCTAACTGATGAACAGCAACATAGCATTTTCTGTTTAATAAATGTGATATCTGTTGGAATTGATAACATTAGTTCAGTAATTACTGAGCCATTATTGTCAGCCTTTAAAAAAAAAACAACATGGGAAGAAGACTTAGTTATTAAAGTTTAGCATCAGCACAAACTGCGTTTGAAATGTTCCTACTTCAGAGCTTTGAACCGAGTATTAGGCAACCTTCACAGAAAGGAAAAGAGGGTTCATTAGCAGCTGTTGGCACGAGGTTGATTTTGAGCTAATCACACCTTAACCACAACTACACAGATAGCGGCAGTTGCCGCGTTCTTTTAACATAACTACCTGGGAAGGAAAGGGCATAAAAAAAGGGAGCAAGACTCAGGTTTAAATTGTGTAATTTAATTTAAGATCAGGCTGCGATTCCAAGGTTTGTCTAATAAATTCTAACAAAACAGGAGAAAAATTATCTTGTCTGCCTAAAGATAAGTGTGGAGTGAAAAAGAATGAAGCTTTTAGTTGTCTAATCCATCACAGCACGTGCAAACTTATGTGTCCTTTCCCAGAAAGGTTGTCCAGAGTATTGGGAACTACTTGAAGGCCGAGTATGCCCCTAGATTCAGTGGAGTCTTTTCTTTCATGGGTTTCAAGCAAACAGAAGTTCATTAAATCAAGTGCAGATGTCAGTTTCCTCCGGGACTGGGGAAAAAAAAAAAAGATCTTGCCTTACAATAAACACAGCCACACACACTGGGAGAGAAGCATACTTCTGTGGTTTTCATTATGTCCGAATTTGTCCATTGGATCTTTGTGTGAACAATATCTTGAGTTCTGTGTGCTTGAACTATGTGCCTGTGGCTACGTCGTAATAACCCTGTTACTTTGCATCGACGAAGTGCACTCATGTTTATGGTGTTTCACACTTAGGTTTCTGTGTTGTGATCACGCTGGGCTAGACAACAGACAAAAAGGCAGAACGTCCCTTAGTCCACGGTTAGAATTATACAGTTTGTATTTTAAGGTTTCAAGGTATTTATTTCTAACAATCCATTTCCAATGGTTCAAGGAAAACTATACAATTACATGTTTAAATTACTTTAAAGATTAAGTAAGAAAATGGTCATGAAACCACTGGCATGCTTCCCAGTAAAAGGTACTTACTTAAGGACGAGAGATTTCACTGTTCCTTCAGTGAAGACTGGAAAGTGTAAGAAAAAATAAAAATAAATAAATAAAATAAATTTTAAAAATTAAAAAAAAGAAGGCGTAAGAAAAAGTTGTAATGTAACACAATGAACCATCCAGTATAGCAACAACTGCTACAAGTAGACAACAGAGCCTGGGGTTGTATACGACCACTTCATTTGATTCATAAGGTCAAAACTAATTTTCTAACCATTATAAGACATCTGGGTAATTCACTCTATTGACGTTTCACTACTGATACAAAAGCAGGGTCGCTAAAACTTTGGAAACTGTGTGCAAAAGAGCTACAGCACCAAGCTAAGAAAGTACATAGTCTTTAGTGGCACCCTGTCACCACAAAAAAAAAATCACAAATTAAATTGTACCAGGTGGTGGTGGCACACTCCTTTAATCCCAGCACTTGGGAGGCAGAGGCAAATGGGTCCCTGTGAGTTCGAAGCCAGCCTGGTCTACAAGGTGAGTCCAGGACAGCCAAGGCTACACAGAGAAACCCTGTCTTCAAACAAAACAAAACAAAACAAAACAAAACAAAACAAAACAAACACAAAAACAAAACTGTCAATTGCACTTTGACCTTTGAGTATGCACAATTTAATATTCCTTATGGGAGACCAAGTATGAAATCTGCCAGGTATATTCCTGCTCCTGAGAGGTGATGCCCACGCTGAGGAAAACATGATACAGTAACCTAAGCTTCTATCATGGAACTTCCTTTCAAAGTACATAATAGCTCTCGAAAAAAAAAGATGCTCGGAATCAGGTTTGTTTGTTTGGTGTCATTTTTTTGAAAATGACAGAAGCAACCCTGTCACTCAGTCAAAATGCATGGTTGGTACTTTGTTTCCAGAGATGAGATTTAATCTTTCAAATAGAAAAAGAGAAATTTGGGGGGGAAATCTATATTATTCATCAAGACAGATTCCAAAATATTAGCAAACCATCCAGTGAATTGTGATGCTAATAAATGTGATTTACAGGTGGTATAGAAACCCATGTCTAGATGAAAGATAAGTGTGAAATCTTGCATAGACCCATGAATCTTAATGTAACAGAGAATGAAAAATACTTGGGATTATTGTACATTGGGTTTTGAAAATAAGTTCCCCCCAAAATATTGCTACTTGTCAAGTTTTGAGTATCAAAGAAGAGTATCCATAACTATCAGAATACTATTCAATTATTTCTCCTTTTAAAACTGTGTTAGTTTATGAAAGTAGATTATTTTCATTGTCTATGCCCAAAACAGCATAAAAGAACAGATTGAATGCAGAAGCATACATGAGGATCCATGTACTTTCTATTAAACGAAAGTTAAAATTATTTTTAAATATGTAAAACATTGTTATGTTTTCACTACATGCAAATATATTAGAAAATATAGGTAGGGGAACAGGGGAGGGTGAGGGGCAAGAATAAAGGGTGAGATTGGGGGGAGAGGAAGGAGGGGGTTACAGTCAGGATGTAAAGTGAATAAGTAAATTAATTCATTTTTAAAATATACGTACATTTTATAAAACATATCATGCTGCTTTATATTTATATAATGACATTAATGCAATTTTTGTTAAGCTAAACTAGTCTTCAGCTTTCCTAGCTATAATTTTGAACGCAGTATATGTTAGCATTACTCACAAAAGGCTCTTTTAAAAAGTTTGAGGACCACTGTCTTATATAATTGATAAAAACAGAAAACGTTTTTTTAAACAGAGGAAAACGCTAAATCAACTGATGGTGACTGGCAACCACACATAGGGAAAAAAAAAAAACGAAAACTAAGAAACCATATTTCGGAGCAGTGAGACTTGTACACTGTACCCAGGAACACATGGTCAAATGCCACTGCCTACTTTGACTACCTTAAAGACCATGTATCTTCCCCACCATGCAGCACATCCTCCCCGAGAGATGCGGATTAAGAAATGTTCATGAATTTTACTGAACCTAATGGAAAAAAAACTCATGCTACTTGTGCTTTCCCCCAATTCTGACACAAAGTAGAGCATTAACAGGTATTGTTCTGGGAAGCAAAGGCCAAAAATCCCCCCAAAGAGTCTTAAAGTATAAAGCAAATGTACTAGACAATTGTGTAGTGTATGTGATTTTAAGAGAACCCAATATATTCCTTCCCATAAAGGAAACATTTTAGACCTCATACTTGATGTCTGAATTCATTATTATAATTGGATATATGGCCTTTTATTCTACAGTGAAAATGTCAAAATACAAATATTCAAAGAAGAAGTAGCTTATTCACTCAAATTCACAATAAATTTAAGATGATTGATATTACACAGGTTTCAAAGTGACATGATCAAATGAAAATAACAGGGTAGCAGATCTCAGATGAAAGACAATTAATAGATGGTGAGAGGAAAGACACTAAGTGGAAAAATTGGAGGTTTAAAAGAAACCTTATTTCATAATTTAATTCAAAACGAGTCATGTTTTGGGAAACTGCTAAATGCCACTCCCTGTAAATAAATTGCTAATCGTGAAGGTACAGAGCTCCCATAATGCTGTGTTCACGGAGAAGAAAACTGTATTCAAAAGAAGCCATTCTTGGCCCGCGAACTCCAGCTGAGCTTTGACCTCTCAGGCTCTCGGACTCTGTGAAGTTACCACTCTGCCTTTCCCATGTGCAAACTTTCAACAAGGCCTCCTCTTTCCATGGGAAGATGGTGAGCATTGGGTCCAGATGTGCTGGTTCCGCTCAGGGCTGGGGAGCTGGAGAAGAAGGAAAGACTGAGCTGATCCGCCCACCTTCTTAGCTGTTATCTTTGTCACTGTGGGCAAGAATTTATCTTCTTTGAGCCTCAGCTTTCTCTTAGGAGAAAAGTAGCAGTGATTTTTTTATTATCATTACTATTACTGCTACTAATACTACTAATTGAAACATGAAATACCACCATATTCATTTTAATTATTTAGGTAAGAGGTTGACATCGCTGTCACAAATATTATTTTCAACATGTCTCGTTGGAATTTTGTAGAACAATATTTCCTTCAAGGAAAATCAGAATGCAGAATATAAAGAGCATTTTAATGAGACAAACTTGTCTCATGAGGAGAGAAAAAAAAATCTATATTTAAGCAACTCCTTTGTTTATCTCAGTTTCTCATTAACTAGTTAAGAACACGTACTCTTCCACTCAGATTTCTCCAGCAATGCCCAAAGGGTTTCCTCCTAAACAGTAAAAGAAACACATAAAGAGTTTAAAATGAGATTCTGTCTCTATCAAAATCCATCTCTGGCCGTGTCCTAGGAGAATTCTAAGAGGCCAAGATGTCACAGCCATGTATTTTTCCACCCCTTATAAAACTGTCCTACAGCACAGATGTAAAGCCTGCTCATAAATTTTTCCAGTGCACATGTTGTATATTACATATTACTCCTGTCATGTGGTCCCAGTTATCCCTCACTGTTGGTTGCATAGACTTGTAGCCCTACAGACACTTGCAAGTAGAAAAACAGACTTCAGAAGAGAGGGGTCTACTTCCGTGTTTCACCCTAGTGGCTTTGAAAATCTAAATATTGTGCTATACTAATATATATATTGAATTATATATATAATATATTAAATATATATAATATATTATATATTATATATAATATAATATAAATATATATTGAATTTTTCTTTAATTTATTTTTATTAATTTGTTCAGATTACATCTCAGTTGTTATCCCATCACTTGGATCCTCCTGTTCCTCCCTCCCTCCTGCTTTCACGCTATTCCCGTCCCCTAGGTCTATGACTGAGGGGGACCTCCTCCCCGACTATGTGGTCATAGGCTATCAAGTCTCATCTTGGTAGCCCGCTTATTCTTTCTCTGAGTGCCACCAGGCCTCCCCACAGATGGAGGTGGTCATATATATGAGGCACGAGAGTTCATGTCAGAGTCAGTGCCCACCCTCCACATAACTGTGGAGAATGTCCTGTCCTCTGGCTAGATCCGAGTAGGGGTTTGATGTTTACTGCTTGTATTGTCCTTGGTTAGTGCAATAGTATATATATTTACATTTCCAGTAGTAACTATACATAAGAATTCACTGTGCCTTTTGAAATGACTAGTCACTCAAAAGTCTCTACCTAGGATAGAATGTTGGGGACTATGTCTCATCTTCCTTTTGGGTTTTTTTTTTAAGTTCTCCTTTCCACTTGCGGTCAGCATCTGTTGGCATATATGTGTGAATCTTCAGTAGTCCTTTTAAAGGAAAACACCCCATAACTTGAAATTTAATTAAATACAAGAAAACAAGAGGATAGCTGTCAAATTATCACATGGTTACAGTGGATTTATTTGGAAACCCTCTGCCTTTTCTTGCCAAAGTCTGCATGACTGACAGAATTATTGACTTGGTGCATGAAACAAAGAACAGTTGTCGCCAAGGAGCATTTTTGAACCCAGTTAAATCACCAAAGACTCGCATTAGTTTTCATACAGAGTAGTAAGTAGTACCCAGGTTAGCACTTCAGACTGCAGGTTTTTTCTGTGTGCAGTACTACCTGAGGCATCACCTCTTTGCTAGGGATTACATTCCTCACCTTATATTTGGATAGTCTCAAACTAAACTGGTTACTAAATTCTCATAGCTTATAACTCTGATAAGTCTATATGTTAATTTCAATGCATTATAATTGAAAGAATGGTTTCCCGTCTCAATGTATTTCTTAGTGTTCTTCTCTTTTAAGGTATACTATGTACTTTGAGACATATGTACATTGTTTACATTCTTATTACTATTCAGCATTTCTTGTAACTGCCATTTTGGGCTGGAACACTTTAAACACCTCCTCCTGACACCGTTCACATGTTAATGTTTTATTATTAACTTCAGCCATCACGCTGAACACAGACCTACAGAACTCTCCCATCTCATAACTGAACACTCGTACCTTTTCATGCTGTTTTTAAAATAGAATTTCTAAATTCTTCTAAAATTCCAAGGAAACAACTGTAACAAATATAGAAGTCCATTAAGGCTTTGCTGTCCTTTAAAATACAAGTCAAGGATCAATTATCAAAACAAACTCGTTCCATTAATCAGTTTACTAAGGTGCAAATTGTTTATCAGAACACAATGCCAGGGAAGCTGCTTTGTTTAATGACAACCCTAACAGCAAGAATCCCTGGGGCAGGAAACGAGTAATCAAGAATCCATCTCTGAAACTTTGAGAATGCTGGCAGCAGTCTATTCTAATGCATGGTTGCAGGGAGACCTTGTCCAGAGAACAATACACTGAAATAGACCAGGCTTGTTATGAAACAATAAACTTAAATATAGCTCTGGACCTGACACAGCTAAGCAATGCGTGCCTTCTAGGATCAAGTCTAACACTCTAGACTGTTGCGAACAGATTTTCGGATTGCCCTCCACATGCCCACCTGAATAACCGTGGCACGACCACATCTTTTTTGTTATTATTATTAACTTATTCTTGTTACATCTCAATGGTTATCCCATCGCTTGTATCCTCCCATTCTTCCCTCCCTCCCATTTTCCCCTTATTCCCTTCCCCTATGACTGTTCCGGAGGGGGATTACCTCCCCCTGTATATGCTCATAGGGTGTCAAGTCTCTTCTTGGTAACCTGCTGTCCTTCCTCTGAGTGCCACCAGGTCTCCCCCTCCATGACCACATCTTTACATTGGACCTTCAAGATGTGTGAGTGTCCATGGAGATGCATGAGGAAATGAAACTCAAACTTGAACTGCTAAGTACTTGACATAGAGACAAGTCAAGAAGATGTCTGAATGCTTCCCTGTGCTTATTCTGTGTTCGAGGAAATAAAACCACAGGCGGCGAGGGGGGGGGGAGGTAGGGAGTACAATCATTCTACAAACATACTAGCAGGGCAATACAACCAAGCGGAATAGCAAGTGCAGGTGAGATGACCTCAGAGAGAGACGGGCCTGAAGAGTGGCTTCTGAGCTGCCCCTTCAACAGACACACAGCAGCACAAGCCGAGGAGGGACAGAGAGGTCTGTCGTTATGTTGAAGGGCCCATGAGTTCACTGAAGTCAGGGCTACTGAGCTATGAGTTGTACAAAATGAATCCAGAAGACAGGTTCAGGCCCTATTATGGAGATAAAGCCAGCCTTCCAAACACAATTTTTTTTTTCTTTCAGTGCAGTCTCATGACTGACGGAGTGCTCTCAGAGTTACATGATAGTCAACATTTCCCCCCAACTTAGAGGTGGGGTTAGGAATGCTGGGAAGAGGTCAGGGTCACTCAGAGAGTGACACAGGGAATGACAGAGAGTCCCATTTCCCAGTCCAGCCCTCTTCCAGCCAAGATACACTCCAGCCTCCCTCTTCTTTCCCAGGTTTCAAAGTCCTGCAGTGGCATGACCGGCTGGAAACTGGAACTGCCCCCTTTATTTTTTCCTCTCCCTGTGACAAAAAAGAAAAGAGAGGAGGGCCACTGAACTTTAAACTTCCTGATAAACTATAATGTGGGAAAGTGCCATTTTTAGGTTTACATGAAGGAGCTACCTCTGAGAATGGCCTCTTGGCCTGTGAAAAACTAGAAACATCCCAGGAAGCCGCTGCAATGTTGTACTACTGTGAGAAATTGTATAAAAATAAACATTGGATTATTTCAGGCCTAGTCCCTTGAGAAAATGAGCCAGAATTACTCAGAACTACTAGCCTAATCTTGACAGAACAGAGGAAATTAACAACTGAAGCCAGATTTTTTTCCCCTTCTAAAAAAACTGGAGGGAAACTATTTATGATATTTTGGAAAATGAAAAAGAATCAGGTTAACCGTGTGATTCAAATGACCCTGAGCCCAAGATGGCTGGTATTCCTCGTGAGAAAAAAACAGAGAGCCCACTGCCTTGGGAAGGTGTCAGCTGAAGGCCAGACTGGACACCCTGAACCCTACATTCAAAGAAGCACAGAGTTCCACCCTCTGAAAACTGGATTTCTCTAGACCTTGGGCTTCTTTTACAGCTGTGCTTAAATATTTGTTTTTTCTCGGGAGAAATAAAAATTTAAAGGCTGGAAGGAAACATGCTCTGTCACTGTGTCACTATGGGAACTGTCCTGAAACATGACCAAAAAAATGGTTTCCTTTCCTCACAAAAATAATTTCCCATTGAACCTCTGCTTTAAAGGAAATCGACTCATTGAGGAAGAAAAAAATCAGCCCAAGATTTAAGCCATGTTAGTTAGAACTAGACAACAGCTCGTAGTAATACACTAAAAGGATAAAAGCTATTAGTGCCATAATTTTCCACGATTTAATCAATCAACACTACACTTTTCTAATTCCAAGTGTGTGAGCTGTTTTCATTGCTCGAGGCACTGAGGAACTGCTCCACATAAGCAGAGTCCTGGGTCTGTGATGGCCTGGCTTTCATCTTTGTATGAGACAGAAATTATCTAGAGACACGACATGGAGTAAAAGATGAAGATATCAAGTCTTCGCTTCCGTAACGCTTGCTTGAACCTGAGCATCCCACATGGGCTTTCAGGAAGAATGCCTTTTTACTGCTAGCAACTGATGGTTGGAGGAGCGCTTTGAAGCTCAGAAAATAAAGAGAAATATGAATAGCTATTTTTGTTCTAATATTTGGGAGAGGAGTCAGTGCTCGCATCTTCAATGCCTATGAGAGTTTAATCCTCCAGAAAAGAGATACTAACACAGCCTTACGCACAGCTACTAGCTGGTAGTAAGTGAGGGCACTGCTTTGTAAGAATGCCAGTGAAGCCGGTGTGATGGCACATGCCTTTAATCCGTGCACTCAGCAGGCAGAGACAGGCAGATCGTTGAGAGTTCAAAGCCAACCTGATCTAAAAAGCAAGCCTAGGACAGCCAAGGACAGCAAGAGAAACCCTGTCTCTAAAAACAAACAAACAAACAAACAAAGAATGCCAGTAAACAGTTTAGGGTAAAGGAGCGAGGGGTACCATGGAAGGCCCTAAGCTCTCAAGCTGTGCTGCAGCTCTAACGGCTAGGAGCAGAGATCCCGACGCAAGGAGAATTAGCTATGAGGGGCTTTAAATACAGCATACTGTTGAGAAGTTTTCAGCCACAGTTTTCACTATTTTGCGGTAGGGAGAGTTACTGAAGTCCTGCTTATGCCTTCCAATTGACTTGAAGCCTGTATGGGCCAAAACCATAAAGCCGATCGCGAGAGGGTGCACTCATATTTGGTGCAGCAGGTTGACCCATTGTCACTGGAAAGTAGTCTAAGTGATACACATCAATGTTACAGTTGTTCATCCGTGTGCTTTTCATTGTCCGAGTACAGTCATTCCCCAGCCCGGGCGGTGGCGGGGTGGGGGGTGGGGGGCGGTAGCTGGGGGGGGGGGCGGTCACTAGTTAATTTAATCCTCCCTATGCCCATCCTAAATCTCCTTTGCTCTCATGTGTCTGCTCTCCTGGCCTTGGCCATCTTCCCAGTGTGATGATCCAAACACTCATTTCTAAGGAATCTGCACCCTAGCGATCATGTCCTTCTCAGATTGCAGTTCTTAACGTTTACGCAATCACCGTGACAATAGGCGAAGGAATGGGGCAAGAGGTAGCAAAGCAGATCTTGGTCAAGTACATCCCTACCTGCTGTCGTCTATTAACAGCGTGTGTGAACTTTGCGACTCAGGTCAATCACTTCTGCAAGGCAATGAAGGCAGAAGGGGTTCAGTCCTGTTGATTGTTTGGCACAGGGAGGCTAAGAATACCTGGACGGTATCCAGACATTGAATTTCAGTGAGTTCTTACTGGGTGCCTTGGAAGTATGCTTTCCCTTTCTTTTCTTTTCTTTTTTTTTTGCTTCCTAGACCCTACCCTCAATGCTAGTAGCCAGTCCTACCTTCTCAAGTGCTTGTGATTTCATATAAAGCTCAGGCTAAGGTTTCTACAGAACTATGACCTACTGTGTCTCCTAAAGAGCCCAAGCATTAGGAACCTTTGCCTGAATGTAGCATGCAACTCAACACCACCCATTCTTGGCTTAACCTGCCAACTGAATGAGCACCGAGCTCTGGCTTTTTCCCTCCTCCATCCTTCACAGAGGGCATTCTTATTTCTCACAGAAGCATAGTCATGAAGTGAGAAGGATTCAGGTGGAAACTTTGGGGTCCGCATGGGGGGGGCAAGAATGTGCCATCTGATTATACTTTCCTCGTGATTCTTTTTTCATCCAGACTTCTTGTGAACGTCTACGAGTCCCAACTTAATTCCTGAGAGGTACACATTCTACCAAACCATGTGGTTCTTTCCAGAGCTTAGTAACCAGTCAGAAGTTTGTTTATTTGGGGTTTTTTTCCCAACAGGAATGTGATTCCTTGTTGCAAATGTGCTTTGCCCAAGACTCCTAAGGACTAAGTATGAAGCTTATACCAACGTGACAGAGACTATCACTTCTGTATTTTGAAAGTCCTTAAAGATAAGTCCAATCGGTGCCTTTTCCTCTTGATAGTAACACTATTTTCTATTCCCTTTCAGCTGATGAGGGAGACAGTTCAAAATTCTCTTCTGCTTGTCATTTTTCCATTCTAATAGTTCTCACTCCATTAGCCAGGATTTGAATTGTGCTTATTTATTTTGAGTACATAATTCTACTTTGTACATTAGTGAACAAGCAAATAAAACTTAGGTGGGCTCTAGAGCATATTGGACTTAAACTAAAATGAACGTTGGCCGGGATCCCACAGATCTATATACCTGAGTATCCCTCTTACTCTACCAGGAACATTGTAACCTGCAGAATTCCACTTGTAATACCAGGTAAGGTCCTGTCCACAGCAGTCATAGAAGTGTTTGGGGTTACCATTCCGTAAGGCATGAGCACCCAGGGGATTATCTCTCTAGACAATTTAGAGGAAACAATAAGGAAACTAGTGTATGGCTGGCATTGTATCATCAAGGGGTCTCTTTAGGATCCAGAGAACTCAACAGTCACTACATTCTGTAGCTAGACACTGCACCCCGAAGTTGGGGCCTCCTACATATTAATACTTGATTTTATAATGTACTAAATACAATATCAATATTCTCTTTTGACTTAAGGTTTGATCCTCCCTAAGCACTATTTTATATTCAGTCTTCTTAGGTGTCTGTGACCTTGATAAACACTAGTATAATTGTGGTAGTTGATACTGCTATGTCAGCACCACTTCAGGGCAACACCGTCCCATGGGCTCCTGAAGACCTCTGCTCTATGACTGCTTCTCCTGCCCTCAGTATGTCCTGTTATAGAAAAAAGAACTTCTGGAAGTATCAGCATCTGTGACTTCAAACTGTACTACAGAGCAATACTAATTTAAAAAAAAAAACTGCATCAGTCTCAATGTCCTCCCCTCTGTCCCAGTTTCCTGGTAAGTGAAGGCTTTCGTAGGACATGCCCCTTGGGCTAGTATGCAGATATAAGTGAGTATATACCATTTGAGTCATTCTGCTTCTGGGTTAACTCACTCATTATGATCATTTCTAGCTCAATCCATTTATCCACAAATTTTGGGAATTCTTTCTTTTTAATAGCTGAGTAGTATTCCATAGTGTATATGTGCCACAGTTTCTTTATCCATTCTTCTACTGAGGGACACTTAGGCTGTTTCCATGTTCTGGCTATTATGAATAGCCTTTATTCATTAGCTATTATGAATTTGGCTGCTATGAACATGGTTGAGCAAATGTTCTTGTTGTGTGCTGGAGCATCTACTGGGTATATTCCAAGGAGTGGAATAGCTGGGTCTTGAGAAAGCCCTATTCCCAGTTTTCTGAGATAGCACCAGATAGCTTTCCAAAGTGGCTGTACTAGTTTGCATTCCCACCAGCAATAAAGGAGTATTCCTCTCTCCCCACATCCTCGCCGGCATGTGGTGTCACTTGAATTTTTGATCTTAGCCATTCTGATGGGTGTAAGATGGAATCTCAGAGTTGTTTTGATTTGCATTTCCCTGATGACTAAGGAGGTTGATCATTTCTTTAAGTGTTTCCTAGCCATTTGATATTCCTCTGTTGAGAAATAAAATAAAATAGCATAACTGAACTAGAAAAAAACTGCATGAGATTGTCTTAAAAACACACAAGTAGATCAATGGAATCCAATTGAAGACCCAGAAATAAACCCAGACACCTACAGACACTTGATTTTTGACAAAGAAGCCAAAATAATACAATGCAAAAAAAACACATTTTCACCAAATGGTTCTGGTCTAACTGGATGTTTGTATGTAGAAGAATTCAGATAGATCCATATTTATCACTCTACATAAAATCAAGGCCAAATAGATCAAAGACATCAACATAGAACCAGATACACTAAATCTAATAGAAGAGAAAGTGGGGAATAGCCTTGAACCCATTGGTAGAAGAGACAACTTCCTGAACAGAACACCAACAATTCAGGCACTAAGATCAACAATTAATAAATGAGACCTCATGAAACTAAAAAAGGTTCCGTAAGGAAAAGGATACTATCAATAGGACAAAACAGCAGCTTACAGAATGGAAAAAGATCTTCACCAATCTTATATCTATCAGAGAGCTAATATCCAAAATATATTTTTAAAAACTCAAGAAATTAAATACCAATGAACCAAACAACCCAATTTAAAAATGGAGGGCATACCTAAACAGAGAATTCTCAACAGAGGCGTCTCTCTAATGGCTGAGAAACTCTTAAGGAAATGCTCAACATCTTTAGTCATCAGAGAAATGCAAATCAAAATGACTCTGGGATTCCATCTGACACCCATCAAGAAAGCTAACATGAGGAATTCAAGTTACAGCACCTACTGGCAAGGATGTGGAATAAGAGACACACTCCTCCATTGCTGGGGGGAGTGCAAACTTGTACAACCACTGTGAAAATCAATCACTGGTGGTTTCTCAGAAAACTGGGAATAGTTCTACCTCAAGACCCAGCTATTCCACGCCTGGGCATATACCCAAAAGATGCTCCACCATACCACAAGGACATTTGTTCAGTTATGTTCATAGCATCTTTATTTTTAATAACCAGAAACTGGGAAGAACATAGATGCCCCTCAACTGAAGAAAGGATAAAGAAACTGTGGTACATTTACACAATGGACGACTACTGAGCTATGAAAAACAAAGACATCACAAAATTTTCAAACAATGCATAGAATTAGAAAATATCATCCTGAGTGAGGTAACCCAGATCCAGAAAGCCACATATGGTGTGTACTCACTTATAAATGGATATTAGCCAAAAAGTACTGGATAACCAGGCCACAATCTAGAGACCCAAGGATGCAAATTAACAAGGAGGTCCCAAGAAAGGATGCTTGAATCTCACTCAGAAGAGGAAAAAATATTAGACATCCGAAGTAGATGGATGGTGGGAACTGGATGGGAGAGATATAGGGAGGGGATCAAGGGTGGGGATTAGGAATGGGATGGGGAAGACTGGGAAAGAGAACAGAAATCAGTGGGGGGGGGCATCTCTGGGGTGGGCAGGCATCTGGGAGTCTATGGGGTGACCCTAGCTTACACTTCTACCAGCGGGTATATAAATCCTGAAATTACCACCTCCTGTAGACAAGCAAGACTTCAAGTGGACCAAAGGGGACACCAACCCACCCCCAAAAACTCTGACGCAAAATTTGTCCTGCCTACAAGTGGTACAGGGATAAAGACAGAGAAGAGATTGAGGGAGTAGCAAACCAATGACTGGCCCAACATGAGACTTAACCGCAGGAGAAAGCCAACCCCTGACACTATTAATGATACTATGCCATGCTTGTAGACAGGAGCCTATCATAACTGTTTTCTAAGAGGCTTCAGCTAGAAGCTGATTGAAACAGATGCGTAGACCCACAGTCAAACATTAGGCGGACCACTGGGATTCTTGTTGAATAGTGGGAGGAAGGAATGAGAGAGCCAGAGGAATCAAGGACACTACAAGAAGACCTGAAGAGTAAACTAACCTCAGCCCATGTGGGCTCACAGAGACCAAACCAACAACCAAAGAGTATTTATGGGCTGGATGTAGGCCCCCTACACGTATTGCAGATGTACAGCACGTTCGTCCTATGGGTCCCCTAACAAACAAGAACTGTTTCTGACCCTGTTGCCTGCCTGTGGATCCCTCAGTCAAGCTCATTAAAATCCTATTCCATGGCTCCTGACAAGACATGCTTGCAGAGAAACCAGGCTTGATAATCAGGTAGGACCAAATGAAGACCCGGAAGTTCCAACCTTGTTGGTTCCATTTGGACTAATTCATTAGTACCATTTAAACATGATGAAAGGGGTCTTTCCTTTCTGCATATTTGCTTTTGCTTATTTGATATATTTCTACCTGTTTCTAAGTGTAATTTTTACATGTCTAGCTTTAGTGAATAAAACTGCCTGTCCATAGCTAGCATGCAATAAATATTTAAATGAGGCCAATGAATGTAACCTTTGTTTTTTATTTGTTTGTTTAGTTTTTAAAAATATTTCATTAATTTATTCATATTACGTCTCAATTGTTATCCCATCCCTTGTATCCTCCCATTCCTCCCTCCCTCCTGCTTTCCCTCTACTCCCCTCCCCTATGTCTGTGACTCAGGGGGACCTCCTCCCACTGAATATATTCATAGGGTATCAAGTCTCTTCTTGGTAACCTGCTATTCTTCCTCTGAGTGCCACCAGGCCTCCCCATCCAGGGGACGTGGTCAATAATGGGGCACCAGAGTTCACATGAAAGTCATACCCCACTCTCCACTCAACTGTGGAGAATGCCTGTCCATTGGCTAGATCTGGGAAGGGGTTCCAAGTTTACTGTCTATATTGTCCTTGGCTGGTGCCATAGTTTGAGCAGGACCCCCTGGGCCCAAATCCACGAGTCATAATGTTCTTCTTATAGGTTTCCAGGACCCTCTGGATCCTTCTATTTCCCTATTCTCCCATGCTACTCTTACATAAAGTCCCAATAGGATGTCCTCCCCTCTTCCTACCTTCCTGGTAAGTGAAAGCTTTCATGAGACATGCCCCTGGGTTAATGTCTCGATATAAGTGAATATATACCATTTGACTCTTTTTGCTTCTGGGTGAACTCACTCATTATGATAATTTCTAGTTCAATCCATTTGTCCACAAATTTTGGGAATTCCTTGTTTTTAATAGCTGAGTAGTATTCCTGAACAGAACACCAACAGCCCAGGCTCTAAGATCAACAATTAATAAATGGGACCTCATGAGGCTGAGAAGCTTCTGTAAGGTAGGAGACACTGTCAACAGAACAAAGCCACAGCCTACAGACTGGGAAAAGATCTTCACCAACCCTTCATCTGACAAAGGTCTAATATCCAAAATATATAAAGAACTCAAGAAATTAAACACCACCAAAGCAAATAACCCAATTGAGAAATGGGACTTGGAACTAAACAGAGAGTTCTCAACAGAGGAATATCAAATGGCTGAGAAACACTTAAAGAAATGCTCAACCTCCTTAGTTGTCAGAGAAATGAAATCAAATCAACTCTGAGATTCCATCTTACACCCATCAGAATGGCTAAGATCAAAACCTCAAGCGACACCACATGCTGGTGAGGATGTAGAGAAAGAGGAACACTCCTTCATTGCTGGTCGGAATGCAAACTAGTACAGCCTCTTTGGAAAGCTATCTGGCACATTCTCAGAAAGATGGGAATAGGGCTTCCTCAAGACCCAGCTATTCCACTCCTTGGAATATACCCAGAAAATGCTCCACCACACAACAGGGACATATGCTCAACCATATTCATAGCTGCCTTATTCATAATAGCCAGAACATGGAAACAGCCTAAGTGTCCCTCAGTAGAAGAATAGATAAAGAAACTGTGGTACATTTACACTATAAATGTAATCTTTGAATGGTAGGGTGGATTTTGAACAGAACTGAGAAAATAGGAAGAGGAATGGACTTCAGGGATCATCTGTTCTAATTTGGGGAAGACACTGAATAGTTCTCTCCAAACATAGGCTGCTACATTGCCATTGTTCATTTTATTTGTGAACCTGGGTAGGGTGAAGGGAAGCCAAGGAGAAAAAACTAGTTCAGCATCATTCCTTGATATTTCTCTGAGCGTATTTTGAAAAGTCATCTGATTTAAATACAT
Organism: Acomys minous; assembly: GCF_964271855.1. NCBI lineage: Eukaryota > Metazoa > Chordata > Mammalia > Rodentia > Muridae > Acomys > Acomys minous. The sequence goes on along the minus strand of NC_140492.1, from coordinate 84,183,602 downwards.
TTATTAAACAAGGTTTGCATAAGAACGTAAGAGCCAAGCAAAGGCCTAAATCTCCGCAGGATGTCAACTTCTGGGGATGACATCATGTTTGTACCTCAGAATGACCTGCACAAGACCTGTACAAGACTAGCCCCCCCTGATATCCTTTCATGGATAGTGGGGTCAAGAGGCTCCCTCCTCCCTGGGGGTGGGTTGTAAGTCATTAGTGGTTTCTAGAGCAAAAAAAGATTGTCGTCAGTGGTGTGACTGAGTTGCCCATGCTCCTGTAAGTACTCCTAATTAAAGTCATTGTCCATCACCCCACAAAAACATGGAAGAAGGAGGGACATTGTACTTTCAGGCTTCAGGAAAAGAATCAGTGGCATATAAGGAGGATAAGAGAGGGTAACGGGCTGAAGATGATCAAAACACATGTAAGAAATGCCAAAATAAACCCGTTATTATATATTATTAATGTATACTAATAAAATATTGGTGTAACCAAAGTCTATGAATGATAGATAGCAAATCTGATGAGAGGTCAAATTAACAAAAAGACAGGCAGAGGGTGAATTTCCTCTCCCAGCTGAAACGTATGTCTTCTCTGGCCCTCGGAGGATGGTTCTTGGTTCTTAGAACTTAATCCAGAACTTAATAACAGCAGTTGCTCCAATTGTTGGTCAAATTCAGACTCGTTTTCAGCCAATGCTGACCTGGCCTCTGACCTTGAAATTGTACACTTGGGCTTCTCAGAAGCCAAAATCACCCATGGCAATTTCCACAATAAATCTCTACGTAAACATCTATATTATCCTATTGGCTTTGTTTCTTTAATGGTCTCTTGTTGATATACACATCTATCTATCTCACTAGAATAAACAGCATTTCAACTGATGAGCAAAATTCATCAAACAAATCTTCTGTTCATGAAAGTTAGTTATGACTCAATTGGAAGTATTTAGTTTTCCTAATACTAATGAAAGGTAAGGTGGTTTTCTCTGATTTAAATAATTAGTCCCTTACAATGCTTTTAAGGAGATATTGTGCTTTTAAAACCATCATCTATTCATACATGTGATATTTGAAACAATCAGTCTCTAGCAATGTAACATCCAAAGTGAAAATTCAATATCTTCCACCATTAACAACATCATTAATAACAAATGTCTGTTTAATTACTCTTGCTAAGATTAAAAAGGCCATTATTCTTGTAACTTGAGAAATTCATTAGCTGGAAAAGGCTGTTTAATGCCAAATGCATTCCTTAAAGATGCAGTCCCTGATATTTGAATGTACTTCTGACACTCATATACTTGTATTACCTTAAAAAAAAGCACCACCCAACTGTGATGAAGATCATGCTGGGACAATAAGCAAACACTGGAACATTTCAAAATCAGAAATGCAGCTACAAGACATTTCACAATATCATACAGAGTCTGTTCTTTGGAATATTTAGACTCTGCACACTGAGTCCATTATTCATCATGTGCCTCTCACTAATTTTGTGTGCCAATGAGTCTCCTAACAACGCAGTTGATGGTAGGTACAGTTACTATTCATAAGCACCTCCTCCAAAGGGATTCAGAGCCATAATTTAAGATGGCTGAAAGTCAATTTAACATCTGAGACTTCAAGGAATTTAGACCCATTAAGTGAAAATTAGAAGATAGGATCTAGAACAACATCACTCTTAATCCACTGTTTCAGCTCAGTGTATTTTTAGCACAGAAACTTGCTTAACATTTCGTAAGAGTTAGAACAACAACAGTACTCTCAGAAAGCGACCCAGGTCGTTTCAGTGGCAACAGCTGCATGCCATGCTCCATAAGAGTTTCTCTTTTCTTTTCACTGCAAACGATAAAGAAGTCATATGACTAGCTAGGCTGAGACATTTCTCCTTACTGTAGGATGCATGTACTTAGTGAATCTGATGCCATTTCATACTCTTCACTTAGCCTCAAAGAGATAATAGCATCTCAACAACAGTGGAGCCCAAAGAACAGCAGGATTCGAGTAACTATGGTGAATCATTCTCTCGGAGAAAGACACTGCTCCTAAAGAAGAATTAAATGTCATGGCATGGTGGATGGCTCTCATGTCTTTTCTCCCTTACTTTAATACATGCAAATTGCTTACCTCCTCAGTGTCAGGAGCTACGATAAGGTCTAGAGTGACACTGCATATCTATCCTGGAGAAGTTTTTAACCTTCCCTGGGCTGCTAAACCTATTATCAACCAGCCGAGACAATCTTGTAGATGCCACAAGGGTATTTGTGCAAACTTCAGTATAGCAGCAAAGGTGAGAAAAAGTTCTTGAAAGTCAGGAAAGGTATCTAAAAGGCATAGAACTAAGTAAGTTCTGTTGGCTCTTGTTTTAAGAGTTTCTACTGCTGTGAAGAGACATCATGACCATAGCAATACTTGTATAAAGAGGACATTTAACTGGAGATTGCTTATAGTTCAGAGGTTTGGTCCATTATGGTCATCATGGGAAGCACTGTGGTACACAGGCAGACATGGTGCTAGAGAAGGGTCCAAGAGTTCTACATCTGAGTCCATAGGTAGCAGGAAAAGAAAGTGACACTGGGTTTTGATTGAGCATCTGAAGCCCCAAATCCGCCCCCCCCCACCGTGACACACTTCCTCGAACAAGCCCATGGCAAGGCCACACCCCCTAATAGTCCCACTCCCTATGGGCCTATGGGGGACAATTACATTCAAACCATCACAGATCTTCTTTCTTGTCTTTATGTAATAATAGGGCAAGATAAAATGAAAGATGTTCTACTTGAGCCTGTAAGTTTACCCACAACCTTGATTCCTGACCCTTCCTATGCTGCACACAGCAGCTTGTTTCTGTCTCTCTGGAGAGATACTGGGACCCACAGGCTCACAGCTTCTGCATCATTTGCCACGTTGCTCCTTAGGATGCTTTCCCCTTGGGGAAGGCAATGTCTTCTAGATTTTGTCTAATCAGTTTTTATCTACCATTGCTCTTGTTTGGGCTGCAAAAGAGTTCACATCATAAATTTTCAGAGATAGTAATGAAAGCAACAAAAAACATGCTTCATCTCATATCTGAAAAAAACAATGCCTGCTTGGTTTTAGATATTTGGATGAGTCAGTTCATTGATGGTGAGATGATGATTTATAATAAAAAGAAAATAGTAGATATCTGATCATGGAGATACAAAGCATACCATACTCTGGGAAATTCTCTGTTGCATTTGGCTATACATAAAAGAGGTTGCTTTCCAATGTGTTAAATGCCCTGAAAGAAAAATATTTGTTAACACTAACTAAGGATCTTATTAGACATCCCTTTTAGCAAAATTCTGGAGTTTTTCTTTTGTTTTGCTGTCATGATTTCTGTGATTATATAAAATATTAAGGATTGGGATGAAGAAATGTACACCATAGCCATCTTTTGGTCTTTAATTTTTTAAGGGATAAAGACTTTGTGTGCCAAATTAATTCATGTAAAGGTTTTGAAATTAGTACATGGTACCCAGAGATCTTTTTTTCATAATCATATGTCCTATTCATCAGAAAATAGCCCAGGATCCAAGATGGCGGTGAGTACTGTGGAACATGTTTGGAAGCTCCAGTGAATACTTCAGGGAATTGCACAGATTTCTGAGCCAGGAACACCAAGGTCCCCACACCACGGCAGCAGGAGTACTCCACGGTTTGGAAGGACCAGGGTGCAGAGGACCTGCGCTTGCCCCTGCACATGGGAGGACTGCGAATTTTCTCAGATCAGAGCAGCAGTGGCAGAGACAGCAGCAGCAGCAGTGGCACCAGCAGCACCAGCAGCACCAGTGGTGGTGGCTGAGGTTTGCAGCTCAGAGCCTTCTGGTGGAGGAGAATGTTGTGGTGGCCAGTGGGAGTTGCTGCAGGAAAGGGCACTCTGGGCAGGATTTGGGTTGCGTGGTGCCTTGAGACTCAAACTGGACTCGGCGAAGAGTTCAGCCCCATAGGCCCGGGTTCAGCTCAGTGCGCAATGCCGTGGAGATGCTGGCCCAGCTCAGCAAGTATTTCTGCCTGAGGCACTACCTCAGCAAAGCCACACCTCCCCTGCTGTGACACAGGCTGAGCCAAGTGCTCAGTTCCACCCTAGGCACCAGCTCAGCACAGCCGCAGTTCTCCTGCTGTGACGCAGGCTGGGCAGAGCGCTCAGTTCCATCGGAGGCACGAGCTCAGCGCAACCGCAGTTCTCCTGCTGTGACGCAGGCTGGGTGGAGCGCTCAGTTCCACTGGAGGCGCTAGCTCAGCGCAGCCGTAGTCCTCCTGCTGTGACAAAAGCTGGGCGGAGCACTCAGTTCCACTAGAGGCGTTAGCTCAGTGCAGCAAGCAGTTCTGCCCTAGACACTAGCTCAGCTCATCGGGCAGTTCTGGGGTGCTGACGCAGGCTGAGGTCAGCACGCAGATTCAGCCCAGAGGCCCTAGCTGGACTTGCCGGGAAGATTGCACCCAGAGACTCTAGCTGAGCTGTGCACACAGGCTTGACAGCCCTAAGACTCTGGCTGGACTCTCCACGCAGTTTAGGCCTGGAGCCCCGGGCTTAACTCAGTGTGGAGTGTGAGTCCAGAGTCCCTGGCTGAGCTCGGTGCATAATTCGGCCCTGGAGACTCAGGTTGAGCTCGGCATGCAGTGTGGGGGCAGAGTCCCTAACTGTGCTTGGCAGACAGATTGGGCACAGAGACTCTAGTTGAGCTTTTGGTACAGTCCCAGCTCTAAGACTCTGGTTGGACACAGTGTGTAGTTTGAATCTTGAATTCCTGGCTGAGCTTGGCACATGGTTCGGGCCCTGACTTAATAACTGACCACAGCACGTACTTTGGGCCAAAAGCCCCTAGCTGAGCTTGCTGTGCAGTCCCAGCCCTAAAATTCTGGATGGACCCTGTGTGCATTTTCGGCCCAGAATCCCTAGCTGAGTTCGGCAGATGGTTCAGGCCCTGAGAATCTAGCTGAGCTCGACACTTAGTTCGGGCCCAGTATCCCTGGCTGGACTTGGCTGTGGATACCTTTGCCTGACACAATGCTGATTCAGAAACCCAGAACGATTGCAGGACCCACAGCAAAGGGGACCTGAGGATCACTGGCGGCGAGAGCCCAAAACAAAAGGGCTAACCTCCTGCCACCCACAACAGTGAAGCATCAGAGCTTCCAGCCTATGGAAATCATGAAAAAACAAGTGAATCTATCGTCAGACTCCCTCCATCCAACTCTGGAAGATACCCAACAAAAACAAAGACGGCAAGATGTCTAAGATCAGCATAAAAGCATACACAAAACACCCCAAAACAATATGGCATCTCCAGTTTCCAGCTATCCCAAAAAAAATAACCCAGAGAATTCAAATACAATGGAAATACAAGAAAATGACCTCAAATCCTTGGTAATGAAGATGATAATGGAGGAACCAAATAAAATTCGTAATCAAATGCAGGAAGATGCAGCCAAACAGGTGAGAGACATAAAAGAAGCACATAGAGTGGAACGGGAAAATTTTCAGGAAAATGCAAATAACCAGATGAAAGAAATAAATAAAATGATTCAAGCTCTGAAGACCTATAAAGTGGCAATGGAAGAAACTCAGGAATATACAAAAAAATCAGATGAAAGAAATCAAAGAATCAGTTGAAGATCTGAAGATGAAAATGGATTCAATGATAAACACATAGACAGAAGAAAAAAGAGAACGTAAGACCTCAGAGAAGAAGGCAAGCAACACAGAGTTGAGCTTTTCTAACAGAATCCAAGAGATGGAAGAATGAATCTCAGGTCTAGAAGATACAATCGCAGATCTTGAAGCAACCATTAAAGAAAATGCCAAATCTGGAAAACTCCTGACACAAAGAACAAAGAAAAAATATTAAAAGCTGCAAGGGAAAATGGCCAAATAACATTTAATGGCAAACCTATCAGAATTACACCCGACTTCTCAGCAGAGACCATCAAAGCCAGAAGGGCCTGGACAGAGATCTTGCAAACCCTAAGAGACCACAGATGCCAGACCAGACTACTTTTCCCAGCAAAACTATCAATAACCATTGATGGAGGAAACAAAATATTCCATGACAAAACCAAATTCAAACATTACCTATCCTCAAATCCAGCTTTACAGAAGGTACTAGAAGGAAAACTCCATCCCAAAGGGTCAAGCTACAACCAAAACTACTCAGGAAATAGATAACTATACCATGGCAAAAACACAACTACACAAACGCTCGACTGGAACCAACATCAAAATTAAGACTCTTCAAATTCACTGGTCACTAATATTTCTCAACATCAATGGTCTCAATTCTTCTGCATTCAAGAAACACATCTCACCCATAACGATAGGCATTACCTCAGGGTAAAAGGTTGGAAAAAATATTCCAAGCAAATGGTCACAAGAAGCAAGCAGGCGTAGCCATTTTAATATTGAACAAAATAGGTTCTCAACCAAAATTAATCAAAAGGGATGAGGAAGGACACTTCATACTCATCAAAGGTAAAGTCAACCAAGATGACATCACAATTCTGAACATCTATGCTCCCAATACAAGGACACCCACATTTCTAAAAGATATGCTTAAAAAAAAAAGCTTAAACCACACATCAATCCCCACACAATAATAGTGGGAGACTTCAACACTGCACTCTCACTGAAAGATAAGTCATTGAAACAAAACTAAGCTCAGAAATAACATCATTAACCAATGCCATGAGTCAAATGGATCTAACAGATATCTATAGAACCTTTCACCCAAACAAGAAAGAATATACCTTCTTTTCTGCACCCCATGGAACCTTCTCCAATATTGATCACATCGTAGGTCACAAAGCAAGCCTCAACAGATACAAGAGGATTAATATAAGACCTTGTATCCTATCAGATAACCATGCTCTTAGGCTGCAATTCAACAACAACAGAATTAACAAAAAGCCTACACATACGTGGAAACTAAACAACTCTCTGCTAAATGACACCTGAGTCAGGGAAGAAATAATGAAAGAAATCAAGGAGTTTCTGAAATTCAATGAAAAGGAAGGAACAACATACCCAAATTGGTGGGATACACTGAAAGCAGTGCTAAGAGGAAAATTCATAGCACTAACTGCCTTTAAAAAGAAATTGGAAACATCGCACATAAGCATCTTAATGACACAACTGGAAGCCATAGAAAAAAAGGAAGCAGAAACACCCAAAAGGAGTAGATGTCTGGAAATAATCAAACTCAGGGCTGAAATTAACAAATTGGAAACTAAGAAAACAGTCCAAAGAATCAACAAAACCAAGAGCTGGTTCTTTGAGAAAATCAACAAGATAGACAATCGCTAGCCAAACTAACTAAAAGGCAGAGAGACAGTATTGAAATCAACAAAATCAGAAGTGAAAGGGGAGACTCACAAAGACTGAACAAAGAGAATTTCAGACCAATTTCTCTTATGAACATCGATGCAAAAATACTAAATAAAATACTTGCAAAATGAATACAAGAGCATATCAAAGATATCATTCATCATGACCAATTAGGCTTCATTCCAGGCATACAGGTATGGTTTAATATACGGAAATCCATCAATGTAATCCACCATATAAACAAACTGAAAATAAAAACCACATGATCATCTCTTTAGGTGCAGAGAAAGCATTTGATAAAATCCAACACCCATCCATGTTTAAAGTCTTAGAGAGATTGGAGATACAAGGCACTTTCCACAACATAATAAAGGCTATATACATAAAGCCAATAGCTAAAATCAAATTAAATGGTGAGATACTCATGGAAATTCCTCTAAAATTGGGAATAAGGCAAGGCTGCCCACTCTCTCCATATCTCTTCAATATAGTACTCGAAGTTCTAGCCAGAGCAATAAGACAACATAAGGAGATCAAGGGTATTCAAATGGGAAAGGAAGAAGTCAAATTATCCCTATTTGCAGATGATATGATAGTCTACATAAATGACCCTCAAAATTCCACCAGAGAACTTCTAGAGAGGATTCATCGCTTTCATAAACTGTCCTGCTAGTTAAAAGCTTAAATAAATAATAAAAAGTAAAGCCATTGTTTAAACTATGAAAATGTCTGATATCACCTGGGGAAAGTCTCAGAGGAACCCTTTCATCTTATACGGTGTCTTTGATAATTTCTTTAACCAGGCTTTGTTCCTAAAAGGCCAGGAAATTTATCTATGTCTCCAACTCCCCACCCCTCACACATATGCACGCACATGCACACACACACACACACACACACACACACACACATGAGCATTACCACCGCCACTACCAACTGTTATAAATAAACCATTAAAATACAAAATCATGCATGCCAGAAAATGCATGTAAAGTAAGTTCTAATTTCTCTGAAACTAAGAAAACGGAAATAAACTTTTTAGAATTTATCTGTTTGGCGTTATCATATCTGTTCAAAAAGGAGAGTGGAAGGAATGGTCCTTCCCACTGGAGAGCATCCCAATAGGTTATGCAATACTGAGATCATATACATATGTGGGACATCTTACATACTGAAAGGGTTGTATTTATGCATTTAGAAGTGTGTGTGTGTGTGTGTGTGTGTGTGTGTGTGTGTGTGTGTACACACACACGTGTGTGTGTGTTCCTAAATATATAAATAGAACCTCCTCAATCTATGTAATGTTCCTTATAAGTTCATAATTTCGGGGCTGACCCTTGATGTTAGTGTGCTTGTCTCTGGGGAGGACTGTTTCTCCCTATGTCAGCACACCTTGGCTGCCTGTAGTTCTCTAGCTAGAGTATAAGCTTCATGAGTTTTCTTTTCTCTGTTTTAGGAAGTTTATTGGTGTCACTCCTGTCCAGGTCTTCTTTAGGTGGCCATCCTGATGAGATCTTCAAACAGTAAAATATGTATTAAGACAGCATTTTAAAACAAGAATAAAATTGTTTTGAAAAAAAATAGAATGTTTCAAAGAAATTAAGGAAAAAACTCAGAAAAACAGCAAAAGTACAGAAGTAAAATAAAAAAAGAAGAAATCAAGTAAACAGAAGTTAATGAGAGGAAAAATTATAAAAAATATTGTAAGTAGTACATTAGAAAACTAAGAAAAACAGAAGATTGAGAGACAAAGGAAATAAAGTGTTGAGTTAAAGAGAGGAAGAAGCCTGAGGAGTTAAAAATTTGAAAACAATGTCTTCACTTTAAAAAAAAATTTACTATTCTAAAAACATATTTTATCAAAATTGACTATAATTATAAAATTAGAGGTTTATGAAGATTTCTAAAATTTAATAATAAAAGATACATTTGCATGAAGAAGATATTAGCTGAGATGATAAATAATATAAATGCCTGTCTTATGAAACATCTTCAAGAAGCTTGAAAAACAGAAAAGTAACCCAACTGGTTCCCCAGAGTTAGCCAGAGGACAATTCCAAAGCTAGACAATACTGCTCACGAAAGTTGGGAATAAAAGATTCTGAAACACATGTGAGCCATGGCAAAGAGCCAAGGATAACTTTGAAATTTTTGGAAAAGAAATGTAAATGTTCTTTTTATTTCCTCAGATGAAGGGAAGAGATGATAGCCATTCCCAAGCCTTTCTAGCTCTTTCTGATCTCTCTTTGGCTGGGTCAACCCAGCTGTACTGGCCTAAACTCTCCAAGCTGACTGACTCAAACTGGCTTCTCTTGACTTCTGACTCAATTGCTCTGCTTGGCCTCAAACTAACTCTGTCAATGTTTTAATCTCTGGCTCCTTCTCTTCCTTGTTCTGTCTTTACCTGTGTCTAGCTTGTTCTCTCTGTAGATTGTACTAGTAAGAAACTCTCAGTAAAAAATTCTCGTTCAAGTACAATAGAAGGTCTTTGGATGTGATCCCTTGCCAGAACATGTTACTGGATTAAAGTTCCTTTACAAAAAACAATGCAAAGAAGAAAGATTTTTGAGGTGGCGTTCAACAGACAATGAAATATAGTAAAGAGAATATAAAGTTGCTTTCCTATAAATGGTACTTTTTATATACAGACAAATACTTTTTTAATTTGGTAAGAAAATAAGAGACTGTTTAATAAAATGTGGTCACTTTGCCATCTGTGTGGAAAATGATGTCACATCGCACTGTGGATACAAAAATTGAGTAGAAAGAAATTATATTCCTTTTCATACCATAAACAAAATAAGCTCAAAACAACTGGAAGTAAAGACGAGCTGAAACTTTCAAACTTTCAGAAGAAAATTTGGAAAATCATTTTGTAGCCTCCATAATGAGGAATATGTCTTAAACCAACAATCAAAACACACAGAAAAGACTAGAGCTAATTCAATGTATTGAAGTCTAAAGCTATGTTGTCACAGCAGATTCCACAAACCTACTTTAAAAAGGTACATTCAGCTCCAAGACATACACGGAAAAGATAATTAGGTACTACATAGCAAACAAAAATAAAGTGTTCAGAATATATAAAATACAAAGCATAAAAAGACAGACATGGGGAAAACACATACTTTTACTGACAGTAAAAATACAGAAAGATGGCTCAGGGGGGTAAAGTCTGGACATCTGAGTTCAAATCTAAATGGTGGAAGGAAGGCAGGAAGGAAGGAAGGAAGGAAGGAAGGAAGGAAGGAAGGAAGGAAGGAAGGAAAACAAGAAAGGAGGGAGGGAGGGAAGGAAGGAAGAAGGGAACAAAGGAGGAAGCGAATGAAAGAGGGAAGGAAAGAGGAAAGGAGAGAGGAAGGGAGAGAGGGAAGGAGGGAAAGAAGGAAGGAGGGAAGGAAAGAGGGAAGGAGAGAGGAAGGGAGGGAAAGAAGGAAGGAGGGAAAGAAGAAAGAAGAGAGGAAGTCCTATATGTTCTCCTTTGACTGCCACACATATGATGTGGCATGTGCACATAAAAACGTGCATGGGCACTTGAGAGTGCACATACACACACACACACACACACACACACACACACACACACACTAAGTAAATACAACCACTTTTTAAAAAACCAATTGTACGTAAATATTGGAACATATGACTTGCTTTTTTTTTTTAATTCAAGTTTAAAACCCAGAGCATGTGCTTCGTTATTAATGACCATTGTAAGTGTTAAGCACAATCTCCACTATTCATTTTCCCCAGAAGCTGAAGCTCCTTCCTTGCTATTGGGAACTATCAATGGAAAGGCAAAAGAAGTCTTTGAGGAACACTGGTCTAGAGGAAGTGTAAGCGCATGTGCCTAGCATGTCCCCTTAGAAACCAGAGTCCATATGAGAACAGAAGGCCCAAAAAGGGTGATGGGTTTCTATTGATTTGCTTAACATTTGAGCACCATTGAATCTGAAACCTTTCCTTCAGCTATAAAAGTAGTTAGTCTACGATCACCTTGCCTGAATAACAACATGGGGACCTTTATATGTTTCGTTTTTAAGTTTCAGGCACTAAAGATGGGCACATCCTCAGCTGTTCTAACTCAACATTGTTAGTCTGGCCTATCTCCCAGGCTCATGGCCCCATGACCTGCCATCTTAGTCTTACCCTGACTGTTCCCTCTACATCCATGTCCTGATGGTAACATACTCTTCCTGTGCTCCGGAAGGCCCCCTTTAACTCTCCAGCCCAGCTACTGGCCATTTAAGCTCTTTATTTAACCAATCAGAAGGTGATGGAGAGCATATGTCTACAACACACCCAGACAGGAAGTACTTCATAATAATGACGATGCCAAAGTCTAGACTGCAACCAGAGCTCTAGGTACAGAACTCGGCATTTGAGTACACAGTGCACAGAAACATCCTCCTCCAACATTCAGCTTCATGACTTGTATGTGTGTTGAGAACATAAGGCCCTGTAAAACACTACTGAATTCCTTATGAGGATTTGTGTTACAAGGTGATGTCTTCATTGTCAGAAAGGTATGGCATATAAGAACAAAACTGGGGGCTGGACAGATGGCTCAGAGGTTAAGAGCACTGTGTGCTCTTCCAGAGGTCCTGAGTTCAATTCCCAGCAACCACATGGTGGCTCACAACCACCTGTAATGTGATATGATGGCCTATTCTGGCCTGCAGGTGTTCACATATACATAATAATAAATAAATAAATAAATAAATTTTTAAAAAATTTTAAAAATGAACAAAACTGATCACTGTGTCATAAAATGTCCTTTCACAAAGGCTCCCAAAGGAAAGGGTTTTTCATTTGTTTGTTTTTGGTTTTGGTTTTGTTTTATTACAAAGACTCTTTTACTTTATTTTTCTCTAAATTATATTTCAGACAAGCAAACTGTAAAGCCAAATGAGTCTTTGTTTGCTGTGGAGGACATCATGGCCACAACGCAGGCAGTACCATCAAGTGTAAAGTTTCTGCACCAAGAACGTTAACGTCTGCCTTGCCTTTGCTTCTGTGCTCTCCCGGCTGCTTTTAAACTCTGCGATGGTATTTAGCTTACGTAACTTTATCAGCTGCCTTAAATACATAATAATAATAATAATAATAATAATAATAATAATAATAATAATAATAATAATAAACACATATATGACTGACTTCAGAGCATAAATGTACATGTCAAGTGCCTAGTTCTATATATCAGCTGTAGATCACATTCTATTTTTAATTGACTATTTAGGGATGTTTTAAGTAAAGTTCCCCATTTTTGTTTGGAAACTAAATGTTTCATGTTTCAATCTCATAGTAACATTTCTTAGTCAAATGCTCAAGGAAAAGGTCTTAAAGTCTCTTGTCATGAATTCAAGAGCTGACACTTCCACTGATAAATTTGTTGTAAACCTTGACAACTCGATGGCATTTTTTTATACAGCACATTTTCTTTGTCAGTAAAATATGCCAGCATAAAATCTTAAATTGAAATTCTACTTCCACAATTTTCTAGCTCCAAGTCCTTAGGTTAGTCTCAATCTCCAAAGTCTCTGAAACATGGAGTAACAAACCAGGCATGATGACACACACTTGACTCCCAGCACATGAGAAGCAACTCATGGCCACAGATAAAAGAAAATGTACAAGGCAAGAAATTTCTTAAGAACTGATATATGAAAATGTGGGCATGCACAAATGCATATAGACACATATCAACTACATATACATGAGTCATTGATATGAGTCTAGAAAATATAATCCAGTAAAAAAAAATAAACTACTGCAGTAACAAATTATTCATAACTGGATAGGGCATATTACAGAGCCTGACTCTACCTAAGATGTTACTGTCGAATAATTAAAGTGAAATTAACTTAAATATTAGAACATAGAAATATCTTGAAATGGGCCTAATTTATTCACATCCATAAAGTAACACTGTATGGATCTGACAGGTTATATTTAGGAACACACACAGACATATATAACCATCTATATATATGCACACATACACACATACATATATATATGCATATAATAACAATTAATAAAAAATGCCATGAATTTGAAGGTAAGTGGAGAGGATACATGAAAGGATTTGGAAAGAGAAAAGGGAAGGAAAAAATATTGGAGTTAAATTATAATCTCAAAAATAAAGAGCAATGTAAAGAATATAATAAAAAAAAGTTAAGAAAGGACAAAATAAACTAATAAACAAATAAATAAAATTGTCTAAAGAGAAGTCACATGTATACACAAACTTAGTTTCTAGAATTTTTCTTACTACACTGATTATTAACACATCACCTAAATTTCCATATAATTTCAAAATATATCTTCTGAAAAAAAAAAAGAATTCTAGTGTACAAACAATGCTAGAATCTGCATAGTGCATATGGGCCTCCTGTATTGGAAAATGTTCCTATACAAGTATTTCCCTTTCCTCATGTTTCCTTTCAGGCATTTAGTTTATCTTCCCACATATCACCCAGTGTGATTCATAAACTCATATGACAAACACATGTTTCTGGCACACATATGTTTATGACATTCTTTTTTTGTTTGTTTAGTCTGATTTGTTTTTTTCTTTATTAATTTATTGTTGTTACATCTCAATGGTTATCCCATCCCTTGTATCCTCCCATTCTTCCTTCCCTCCTTTTTTCCCCTTACTCCCCTCCCCTATGACTGTGACTGAGGGGGACTTCCTCCCCCTGTATATGTTCATAGGGTATCAAATCTCTTCTCGGTAACCTGCTGTCCTTCCTCTGAGTGCCACCAGGTCTCCCCCTCCAGGGGACATGGTCAAAGGTGAGGCACCAGAGTACGTGAGAAAGTAATATCCCACTCTCCACTCAACTGTGGAGAATGTTCTGTCCATTGGCTAGATCTGGGTAGGGATTTAAAGTTTACCACCTGTATTGTCCTTGGCTGGTGCCTTAGTTTGAGCGGGACCCCTGGGCCCAAAGCTGCCTATCATAATGTTCTACTTGTAGGTTTCTAGGACCATCTGGATCCTTCTACTTTGCCATTCTCCCATGCTTCTCTCATCTAGCATCCCAATAGGATGTCCTCCCCTCTGTCTCAGTTTCCTGGTAAGTGAAGGCTTTCATGTTTATGACATTCTTATATTTTTCCTAATATGTGCTGAGACTATTCTAGTACTAGATAAACAGTATGCAACAAGAGAAAATCTTGCTCTCATGGAACTTACATTACACTAAATTCTGATAATAAAATATATATGCAAATAAATATGTAATAAACAGGTAAAACTATAAAAGAAATATCGAGAGATAAGATACAGAGAACTGGATGCCTTTGCGTTAAAACATGTATGATTTGACGTGACTAGGAAAGGAATCTGATAAGGTATTTGAGCAGTGTCCTAAGTAAAAGTAATGGGCAAAGCAATGTGGATGACAAGTTTATGTACATTGCAGACATGAGGAAAAATAAGTGAAAAGTCCTTTTTAAAAAGGCATTAGGCTTTTCAAAGAACAGCAGGAAAATCCATGAAACAACACGGAGTGACAAAAACAGGAGTTGGCAGAAAGTGAAGTCAGGTAGGCAATGGGAGAAGAGTTCACACGGGCTTGGTGAGATTGTGGGCATTGGGAGACTACAGAGAGATGTCCTCAGGTAAGTCCTTTCTGTCTTAGAAATTGATGATCAAATTGCATTTTTAAAAAAGTGTCAGTGGAGTGCTCCGCCACAAATATACATCAACATTTGCATTCTCCAGCCCATGATAGGCTTTGAACCATCACAGAAGAGGAAGCAGAAGGAATTTGAAGAACCACAGGTCAAGGAGGACCAGAGTGAAGTAATGTCTTCTTGACACCACAGGGCTGCTGCACTCGTGAGCTCAGCAGTCCAAGTTGCCTGCACAAGACCTGCTCAAGAACAAACCAGCCTTAAAAACAAACAAACAAACAAACAAACAAAAAAAAAAAACAGCCAACATTTTAGCATACAGGGGGAGGAGCTTGCAAGCCTTAACCTGTAACTGGAGAGCCATTGACAGTTGATGGCTTCTAAGATAAGGACTAATTCCATTAAGAATGTGACTCCTAGAGGTCAAGCATGATATGTTGGGTGACCCCATCACCACGAATATAGGAGGAACATAGACTGGACTTTGTTTCAAGCATGGAAGAAGCTATAGGCATGTGAGAACCACCTCTCGGGCATGGGAGGGAAAGATGACCAGTGATGGGGAGACAGTGTAGGGAGGTGGCCAGAGGCATGAGATTGTCTCTGTTACCCATGACCTCCACAGGAGTACTTAGGCATTATCAAGCATTCCCATGTATACTAATGAGCCTGGGACATATCACAGATCGGGGTCAGGAGAGAGAAATTTTAGCAAATTTTCTTGTGTATTTAATTAAAAATAGAAGAGACCGTGGGCTTCTGTTGTTGTTTCCTTAATGTGACCCATGGGGACAACACAGAATTAGTCATATTATCTCATTGTCACAAATAATTCCAGATGCCATCTGGGTACAATAGGAAGTCAAAGAACTGGGACTTTTAAAAATGAGTGTCTGAAGTATGAGGAGGTTAGGAGGCCACGGCCGACAAGTTTTCATCCATCCTGTGTCCTAACACATTGCTTGGTGGTGTGGGAAGTCTTCAGAGAGCTTCTGTACTGAGCACTGCAGTGACAACTTATGAATGTGACGGTGCCACAGCCCAGAATTTGGAACTCCAATCCCATATGCCGTCTATAGGATATCTGGACCATATCGTACAATGAGTCTTCCTAGTCTGTATAGTCAGTTATGTAACCAACAGGAATAAATCTGAAACACTGAAGACTGTTTACTCTCAGTTTGACTTCATAGTACATCAAACTCAGTTGCTCAAATATTTCACAGTGCAGCCAAGCCACACACCTGCCACCAGACAACAGGATGCTGGTTCCAGCTGTTTAGGAAAATGTCTCAGTTCTCACACTCGCCCTGGCGTTACTGAACTAGTTTACTAGAAGTTTCATTATCCTACAAGGGACTTTTAAAGTTTCACAACTGAATGCTGTTGAAACTTCCTACCTATACATCCAAAAAATCAAAATGCTCAGTCTCAGATTTAGTATGGTACTCAGCCGATTTCTCCCTGCCATTTATGTTCAAGGCCAATAACATTTTGAACATAATTCTCATTTGTATGAACTCAAAAAGAAGCTTAAGAGACCCTCCCAATGTTGTTATTCTGAAATGTCTATATCTATTTTTATACACTTGTCTTACCCTCTCCCTGTATTCTTTATAACTATATCTTCACAAGGTCTTTCTGTGGTATAAAACATGTAAGCACATGAAATCTTACCTTAGCTGGGAAGCATCAAATATAAGAAGAAAAATTTAAAAAGGGGGAAGTCACAATTACAGGACACACTTTTATTTTTATTTATCTATTTTTTGGCTTACTGTAACTGTATTTTATATTTTTTTTGTTTTTTTCTCCTTTCTTAATTTATTCTTGTTACATCTCAATGGTTATCCCATCCCTTGTATCCTCCCATTCTTCCCTCCCTCCCATTTTCCCCTTATTCCCCTCCCCTATGACTGTTCCTGAGGGGGATTACCTCCCCCTGTATATCTTCATAGGGTATCAAGTCTCTTCTTGGTAACCTGCTGTCCTTCCTCTGAGTGCCACCAGGTCTCCCCCTCCAGGGGACATGGTCAAAGGTGAGGCACCAGAGTATGTGAGAAAGTCATATCCCACTCTCCACTCTACTGTGGAGAGTGTTCTGTCCATTGGCTAGATCTGGGTAGGGGTTTAAGGTTTACCGCCTGTATTGTCCTTGGCTGGTGCCTTACTTTGAGCAGGACCCCTGGGCCCAAATCTGCCTATCATAATGTTCTACTTGTAGGCTTCTAGGACCATCTGGATCCTTCTACTCTGCAATTCTCCCATGATTCTCTCATCTAGAGTCCCACTAGAATGTCTTCCCCTCTGTCTCAGTTTCCTGGTAACTGAAGGCTTTCGTGGGACATGCCCCTTGGGCTAATATGCAGATATAAGTGAGTATATACCATTTGAGTCTTTCTGCTTCTGGGTTAACTCACTCATTATGATCATTTCTAGCTCAAACCATTTATCCACAAATTTTGGGAATTCCTTGTTTTTAATAGCTGAATAGTATTCCATAGTGTATATGTACCACAGTTTCTTTATCCATTCGTCTATTGAGAGACACTTAGGCTGTTTCCATGTTCTGGCTATTATGAATAAGGCTGTTATGACCATGGTTGAGCAAATTTTCTTGCTGTGTGCTGGAGCATCTTCTGGGTATATTCCAAGGAGTGGAATAGCTGGGTCTTGAGGAAGCCCTATTCCCAGTTTTCTGAGATAGCACCAAATAGCTTTCCAAAGAGGCTGTACTAGTTTGCATTCCCACCAGCAATGAAGGAGTGTTGCTCTCTGCCTACATCCTCGCCAGCATGTGGTGTCACTTGAATTTTTGATCTTAGCCATTCTGATGGGTGTAAGATGGAATCTCAGAGTAGTTTTGATTTGCATTTCCCTGATGATTAAGGAGGTTGAGCATTTCTTTAAGTGTTTCTCAGCCATTTGATATTCCTCTGTTGAGAATTCTCTGTTTAGTTCCAAGCCCCATTTCTCAATTGGGTTATTTGGTTTGGTGGTGTTTAATTTCTTGAGTTCTTTATATATTTTGGATATTAGACCTTTGTCAGATGTAGGGTTGGTGAAGATCTTTTCCCAGTCTGTAGACTGTCACTTTGTTCTCTTGACAGTGTCTCCTGCCTTACAGAAGCTTCTCAGCCTCATGAGGTCCCATTTATTAATTGTTGACATTAATGCCTGGGATGTTGGTGTTCTGTTCAGGAAGTTGTCTCCTGTGCCAATATGTTCCAGGGTCTTCCCCATTTTTTCTTCTAAGTGACTTAGTGTCTCTGGTTTTATGTTGAGGTCTTTAATCCACTTGGATTTGAGTTTTGTACAAAGTGACAAATATGGGTCCAGTTGCATTTTTTTACACATAGACATACAGTTAGACCAGCACCATTTGTTGAAGATGCTATCCCTTTTCCATCGAATGGATTTGGCTTCTTTGTTGAAAATCAAATGACCATATGTGTGTGGATTCATATCTGGGTCTTCAATTCGATTCCATTGATCAACCAGCCTGTTGCTGTGCCAGTACCATGCTGTTTTAATTACTATTGCTTTATAGGACAGTTTGAGATCAGGTATGGAGACTGCTCCAGAGCACCTTTTATTGTACAAGATTGTTTTAGCTATTCTGGGTTTTTTGTTTTTCCATATGAAGTTCAGAATTGAACTTTCAATGTCTTTAAAAATTGTGTAGGTATTTTGATAGGGATTGCATTGAATCTGTAGATTGCTTTTGGTAGGATGGCCATTTTTATTATGTTAATTCTCCCTATCCATGAGCAAGGTAGATCCTTCCATCTTCTCATGTCATCTTCAATCTCTTTCTTTAGGGTTTTGAAATTTTTTTCAAACAGGTCCTTCACTTGCTTAGTTAGAGTAACTCCTAAGTACTTTATATTGCTTGTGGCTAATGTGAAGGGTGTAGTTTTCCTAATTTCTTCCTCTGCAAGCTTGTCATTTGTGTATAGGAAGGCTACAGACTTTTTTGAGTTAATTTTGTATCCAACCAATTTGCTGAAGGTGTTTATCAGCTGTAGGAGTTCTCTGGTGGAATTTTGAGGGTCACTTATGTACACTATCATATCATCTGCAAATAGGGATAATTTGACTTCCTCCTTTCCCATTTGAATACCCTTGATCTCCTTTTGTTGTCTTATTGCTCTGGCTAGAACTTCGAGTACTATATTGAAGAGATATGGAAAGAGTGGGCAGCCTTGCCTTGTTCCCGATTCTAGAAGAATTTCCTTGAGTATCTCACCATTTAATTTGATTTTGGCTATTGGCTTGCTGTATATAGCCTTTATTATGTTGAGGAAAGTGTCTTGTATCTCAATCTCTCTAAAACTTTAAACATGAATGGGTGTTGGATTTTATCAAATGCTTTCTCTGCATCCAAAGAGATGATCATGTGGTTTTTTATTTTCAGTTTGTTTATGTGGTGGATTACATTGATGGATTTCCGTATATTAAAGCATCCCTGCATGCCTGGAATGAAGCCTACTTGGTCATGATGAATGATATCTTTGATATGCTCTTGTATTCGTTTTGCAAGTATTATTTTTAGTATTTTTGCATCGATGTTCATCAGAGAAATTGGTCTAGAATTCT
Organism: Acomys minous; assembly: GCF_964271855.1. Classification (NCBI taxonomy): domain Eukaryota; kingdom Metazoa; phylum Chordata; class Mammalia; order Rodentia; family Muridae; genus Acomys; species Acomys minous. The sequence continues at coordinate 84,164,020 of NC_140492.1, read as the reverse complement.
CTTTCTTTGTGAGTCTTTGTGAGGTTTAGGTATCAATGAGACTATGGCCTCATAAAATGAATTTGGTAATGTTCCATCCCTTTCTATCTTTTGGAGTAGCTTGAAGAGTATCGGTATTAGCTCGCCCTTGAAGGTCTGGTAGAATTCTGCACTGAAACCATCTGGCCCTGGGCTTTTTTTGGTTGGGAGACTAGCAATGATTACTTCAATTTCTGTAGGGGAAATGGTACTATTTAACTTGTTTATCTGTTCTTCACTCAACTTTGGCAAGTGAAATTGATCAAGAAAATCGTCCATTTCCCTTAGATTTTCAAATTTTGTGGCATATATGCCTTCAACGTAGGATCTTATGATTCTTTGTATTTCTTCAGTGTCTGTTGTTATGTCTCCCTTTTCATTTCTGATTTTGTTGATTTCAATACTGTCTCTCTGCCTTTTAGTTAGTTTGGCTAACGGTCTGTCTATGTTGTTGACTTTCTCAAAAAACCAGCTCTTGGTTTTGTTGATTCTTTGGACTGTTTTCTTAGTTTCTAATTTGTTAATTTCACCCCTGAGTTTGATTATTTCCAGACGTCTACTCCTTTTGGGTGTTTCTGCTTCTTTTTTTTCTAGGGCTTCCAGTTGTGTCGTTAAGGTGTTTATGTGCGATGCTTCCAATTTCTTATTAAAGGCACTTAGTGCTATGAATTTTCCTCTTAGCACTGCTTTCAATGTATCCCACAAATTTGGGTATGTTGTTCCTTCATTTTCATTGAATTTCAGAAACTCCTTGATTTCTTTCTTTATTTCTTCCCTGACCCAGGTGTCATTTAGCAGAGAGTTGTTTAGTTTCCACATACGTGTAGGCTTTTTGTTATTGCTGTTGTTGTTGAATTGCAGCCTAAGCCCATGATGATCTGATAGAATACAAGGTATTATTTCAATCCTTTTGTATCTGTTGAGGCTTTCTTTGTGAACTACAATGTGATCAATATTGGAGCAGGTTCCATGGGGTGCAGAAAAGAAGGTATATTCTTTCTTGTTTGGGTGAAAGGTTCTATAGATATCTGTTAGATCCATTTGACCCATGGCATTGGTTAATGATGTTATTTCTCGGCTTAGTTTCTGTTTCAATGACTTGTCCTTCAGTGAGAGTAGGGTGTTGAAGTCTCCCATTATTGTTGTGTGGGGATCGATGTGTGGTTTAAGTCTTTTTAGCAGATCTTTTACAAATGTGGGTGCCCTTGTATTGGGAGCATAGATGTTCAGAATTGTGATGTCATCTTGGTTGACTTTACCTTTGATGAGTATGAAGTGTCCATCCTCATCCCTTTTGATTAATTTTGGTTGAAAGTCTATTTTGTTCGATATTAAAATGGCTATGCCTGCTTGCTTCTTGTGACCATTTGCTAGGAATATTTTTTCCAACCTTTTACCCTGAGGTAATGCCTATCATTATGGGTGAGATGTGTTTCTTGAATGCAGAAGAATGTTGGATCATGTTTATGCACCCATTCAGTTAGTCTGTGTCCTTTTATTACAGAATTGAGACCATTGATGTTGAGAGATATTAGTGACCAGTGACTTTGAAGAGTCTTAATTTTGATGTTGGTTCCAGTCGAGCGTTTGTGTAGTTGTGTTTTTGCCATGGTATAGTTACCTATTTCCTGAGTAGCTTTGGTTGTAGCTTGACCCTTTGGGATGGAGTTTTCCTTCTAGTACCTTCTGTAAAGCTGGAATTGTGGATAGGTACTGTTTGAATTTGGTTTTGTCATGGAATATTTTGTTTTCTCCATATATGGTTATTGATAGTTTTGCTGGGAAAAGTAGTCTGGCCTGGCATCTGTGGTCTCTTAGGATTTGCAAGATCTCTGTCCAGGCCCTTCTGGCTTTGATGGTCTCTGCTGAGAAGTCGGGTGTAATTCTGATAGGTTTGCCATTAAATGTTATTTGGCCATTTTCCCTTGCAGCTTTTAATATTTTTTCTTTGTTCTGTATGTTTTGTGTTTTGATTATTATGTGACGGGCAGTTTTTCTTTTCTGGTCAATTCTATTTGGTGTTCTGTAGGCCTCTTTTATGTTTATAGGCATCTCTTTCTTTAGATTAGGGAAATTTTCTTCTATGATTTTGTTGAGAATAGTTTCTGGGCCTTGGAGTCTGTTATCTTCTCTTTCTTCAATGCCTATTATCCTCAGATTTCTTCTTTTCATGGTGTCCTTAATTTCTTGGATGTTTTGTGTCAGGAGTTTTCCAGATTTGGCATTTTCTTTAATGGTTACTTCAAGATCTGTGATTGTATCTTCTAGACTTGAGATCCGTTCTTCCATCTCTTGGATTCTGTTAGAAAAGCTCAGCACTGTGTCATTCGCCTTCTTCTCTGAGGCCTCATGTTCTCGTTTTTCTTCTGTCTGTGTGTTTATCATTGAATCCATTTTCATCTTCATATCTTGAACGGATTTTTTTATTTCTTTCATCTGGTTGTTTACATTTTCCTGAAATTTTTCCAGTTCCACTCTATGTGCTTCTTTTATGTCTCGCACCTGCTTGGCTGCATCTTCCTGCATCTGATTTCAAATTTTATTTGTTTCCTCCGTTATCATCCTCATAACCAAGGATTTGCGGTCATTTTCTTGTGTTTCTGTTGTATTTGAGTTCTCTGGGTTGTTTTCTTTGGGATAGCTGGGAACTGGAGACGCTATGTTGTTTTGGGGGTTTTTGCATATGCTTTTATGCTGTCCTTTAGACATCTTGCCGTCTCTGTTTTTGTTGGATAACTTCCAGAGTGGAGGGAGTCTGATGATAGATTTACTTGTTTTCTCACAATTTCCATAGGCTGTAAGCCCTGATACTTCACTGGTGTAGATGGCAGGAGGTTAGCCCTGTCGTTTTGGGCTCTCACAGCCAGTGATCCTCAGCTCCCCTTTACTGTGGGTCCTGCAATCGTTCTGGTTCTCTGAATGAGCGTTGGATCAGGCCAAGGTATCCACAACCTTTTGGGTCCCCTGCCAAGTCCAGCCAGGGATACTGGGCCCGAACCACCCATCAAACTCAGCTAGTTTCTCAGGGCCTGAACTGTCTGCCACAGCAGGAGAACTGCGACTGCACTGAGCAAGCACCTGGTGGAAGTGAGCGCTCCGCCCAGCTTGCGTCACAGCAGGGAAACTGCGGTTGCGCTGAGCTGGAGCCTAGGGTGGAAGTGAGCACTCCGCCCAGCCTGTGTCACAACAGGGGAGCTGTGCCTCAGGCAGAATTGCTTGCTGCTCTGAGCCAGCTTCTCCACGGCACAGCTCACTGAGCAAACCCAGGACTCTGGGGCTGAACTGTCTGCTGAGTCTAGTTTGGGTCTCAAAGCACCACGTGACCCAAATCCTGTCCAGAGTCCCCTCTCCCGCAGCAACTCCCACCGTCCACCACACCAATCGCCTCCCCTGGAAGGCTCTGAGCTGCAAACCTCAGCCACCGCCGCTGGTGCCGCTGGTGGCACTGCTGTCTCTGCCGCTGCTGCTCTGATCTGAGAAAGTCCGTGCTCCTCCCGTGTGCCGGGGCAAGCAGGTCTTCCGCACCCTGGTCCCTCTGAACCATGGAGTACTTCTGCTGCCGTGGTGTGGGGACCTTGGTGTTCCTGGCTCAGAAATCTGTGCAATTCCCTGAATTGTTCACTGGAGCTTTCAAACACGGTCCACACTGCTCACCGCCATCTTGGATCCCCTCAGGACACACTTTTAAATGGTGGTTCAGACAGCTTAGAAATGTTTGCTCAACCCATTTTATGTCTGCAATTATGACCACCTTATTCTTCTTGTTCTGATTGCCTCCAGGGTTATCTGCTGTTTGGGTGCTAATATAAATTCAGGACAATGAAGAATCTTGTCAAATAGTTTATCCAATGCCCTTATATTATCTTCCACAATGTCTCAGACTGCACTGGGTCCTCAGAGCACACTATGCACTGGGGGTGGCCATCTCCTGCCATTGCTTTCATCCTGAACAGGTAGCATGAACCCCAAAGAGCAGCCCGTGTGGCATGCTTTTCCTGTGACATCTGAACAAATATTATTCCCCTGGTGGGTAGCCAAAGAAAACATTCTTACAAAGTGCCAACACTTCAGTTTGTTATGTTGAGATTATTACTCACTTAACAAAATGTAGTTTGAAAATTAATTTTATTTTATAAATATAAAGAAAATCATATATTTGCAAACATTCTGCTTTAATTTTTGAATCTTTTCCCTGCACCCAATTTTAACACCTTAACTTTCCAGTGTCTTACATTTGAATAATACGGTTTAATCATATTTTCTAAAGCTTTTATGACAATTTTTTAAGTAGCATAAATAATGAAAAGTAAGCCTAATTTCATGTTAGATGCCTTCTATGGAGATTTTTGCAGCTCTATCTTTTTTTTTTTAATTAAGGTGATTTCCAGCAGTCATTTCTGACTTCCATGGCATCTCTCTGCACATCCTACCCACTCTCCTGCAGCACTGAGGTTCATTTGTGTCATTCAAATCTTTGCTCCTTAAATATCCACTTATAAATTTATTATGGCAATACATTCATATCTTTACATTTAATCTGAAACTTCGATAACAAGCAGGAGATGGAATAGATGAGTCGTAGGCACGCTTGACGAAGTTAAAGTGCCCCGCTGTCAGGTTGATGTGAACTATTATACTGACAGAAGAGCATTTTAATTTTGTCCAGTTCTTCTTTCCCCACTTCCCACCATTGCTCCTCTCCAGATCGCTGTGAAGCCTCTGATAAAAGATCCAGAGTTTAAGCATCCAACATGCTCATAAAGATGTGGGGGGGAGGGAGTGTTTTAAAAGCATGGCTTTTGACTGACACAGATGAACTTCGCTGCTGCACTGCTGGGAGGGGATTTATCATCCCGTTAATTAAGAAGGGTTTTCCAATAGTAACTCCAGAAATTGCCTCTGGAATATCATTAATTAACAATCCTGCTTCGATCATGGAAGGGAGGAGGTAGGCTAAGCAAAAAACAGACAGGAGGATTAAGTATTAAAACACACACATGTACACACATGCACACACATACCCCCCCACACACAAATGCAAACACACAGTCACAGCATACACACATGCACACACACATGCACATATATACAAAAGCACACATATACACACTCATGCACACACCACACACACACACACAAACACGATATTCACCAGGCAAACTTGGGGAGGGGAACAGAAATTACTTAAATCAGGTAGAACCCAACCAACTATAAATAACAAATCCAATTTGCGGCATAGAAGCTTTCTTGGTTCTCAGGCCTTGTGTCAGTTTCTAAATAAAGTCAACAGTTGGGAAACTCTTTATCTAAACTAAATTATTTACCATGTTGTTTAGGATTTGAGAAGTGTTTTATTCTTTGTTTTTTTTTTTTTCCATGATGTCTTTTTCCTTTCTTGGGAAGATGAAACAACTCCCCCTTCCACCTAGTTTTCTTATTTGTTGAGTATCCAGGTAACAAACTACTCAAAATCAGCCAAACAAAACTTGATAATTGGCCCTATCCCCATCTGAGCCACAGAAGAATGTAACCATAGCAACCTGTCGTTTAGCACAGACCATCTCCTGTACCTTTCAGAATTTAAGTCTGTGAGAATCTCCATTCCTAAGTAGAATTATCGTGCTGGGAATGTTTTGTTCATTACTGTAAAGCAAGGATGAAGCCAGGTGCTCAGATTGTTCTCAACAAGGCATTCAGGTGAAGAAGAGGTCCAGGCATCATGAGAGATGCAAATATGTCCACAGATCTAAAGTTCCTACTGGAAAGAAGGAACGTGAATGTGATCTATGAAGGACAGCCACTAGTGCCACACTGACTAGCAGTGGCTGTCCTGAGTAACAGTCTTTGCCTGGGAGGAAACAGCACACCCTGACGCGCCCTTTCCCAATGTTAAAGAAGCTGATTTTTGCAATCACCTGGCAGATGTTTATTGCCGTCAGTTTGGCAATTAATATGCATCCCTTTGGATTTTGTTATGCATCAGACAAGTGGGGGGGGGGTCATTTAAACCCACTAAGAATGATCTCATTTTTTTGTCCCAAATTAGTAAAAAGTGTGAAGAGTTGACCCCTTATTAAAGAAAATTCTTTCATTTAACCATTAAGATACTGATAGGTTTCTAGGACCCTCTGGATCCTTCTATTAACCCATTCTCCCATGCTTCTCTCACCTAGAGTCCCAATAGGAAGTCTTCCCCTCTGTCACACTTTCATGGTAAGTGAAGACTTTCGTGAGACATGCCCCTTGGGCTAGCGTCCAGATATAAGTGAGTATATACCATTTGAGTCTTTCTGCTTCTGGGTTAACTCACTCATTATGATCATATCTAGCTCAATCCATTTATCCACAAATTTCAGGAATTCCTTCTTTTTAATAGCTGAGTAGTATTCCATAGTGTAAATGTACCATGGTTTCCTTATCCATTTTTCTACTGAGGGACACTTAGGCTGTTTCCATGTTCTGGCTATTATGAATAAGGCTGCTATGAACATGGTTGAGCAAATTTTCTTGTTGTGTGCTGGAGCATTTTCTGGGTATATTCCAAGGAGTGCAATAGCTGGGTCTTGAGGAAGCCCTATTCCCATTTTTCTGAGATAGCACCAGATAGATTTCCAAAGTGGCTGTACTAGTTTGCATTCCCACCAGCAATGAAGGAGTGTTCCTCTCTCCCCACATCCTCGCCAGCATGTAGAGACCTGGTGGCACTCAGAAGAAGGATAGCAGGCTACCAAGAAGAGACTTGATACCCTATGAGAATATACAGGGGGAGGAAGTCCCCCTCAGTCCCAGGCATAGGAGAGGGGAGTAAGGGGAAAATGGGAGGGAGAGAGGAATGGGAGGATACAAGGGAGGGGATAATCATTGAGATGTAATATGAATAAATTAATAAAATTAAAAAAGAAAAAAAAAGATACTGATAGTTCTGGTTTAAAACTGTTATCACTTTTAATTCTAGCAGTAAAATCCATTTTCACCATTATAATTTTATAAAATACTAGCATAAAAAGAAACATGGATAAGTGAATAGCTCAAGCTTTGGGGCAAGGCAATGAGGAGGAAATTAAGTTCTGTTATACGGTCTTTGTCATCTTTACAGTAAGGGGCTTTAATAGGTATCTAAAGAATAGATTTTTGTCCTTAATAGTCCTTAATAGATTTGTGTTTCTACTTACTGCTATGTAGGGATCTTGTGAACTGTGGCTAAGAATTTTATCTGTGTACATGTTGAAACTACACTGATAATTCTCTATCTCCTGCAGAAGCCAGTGTATGTACATTGAGCACCTATTGTGTGACAGTAGCTCTGCAAAGAGTGGAAGGGCATGCTGAGGAGCACTGCCTGGCTTACTATGAAACTGATGCCAACTTCCTTTAAGCATCCCCCAGTGTGCCAGGAATTTTAAATTCATAGCATCATTGTCATTTAAAAGCCATTCTCACACATTTTGAGCCTTTAGACTACCTTAGGTGAATCTCCTTGAGCATGCTCAGCTGTCACTGAATGGAAGCCCCCTATAACTTGGTCCACATATATCTGAAAGAAACTATTTGTAAAAAAAAAAAAAAGCAGTGGAGAAAAGCTGACTGACAATGGTTGAAAAAAGAAACAATGGTTAAGAAAAGAAGAATGTGGCAAGACAGCACAGCTGGTCACACATGAGCCTGTGAGGACATAAGGAGAGCTATATTAAATCTTCAAGGGTTGATTGTTTAGATGTGTTAATATCATCATTATTGATAAGCTTTTAACATTAATATAGCATCAAGAGAATGGATTATGATTTATTTATATAATAAATAGAGAATTCTACTCATGACAATTATGGTTTGTTGACTTCGATATTTTCTATTGTGCAGTGTCTGAAAACAACTTCACACACATGATTGGGAGAGCAGCGTTGTGAGGCAGCCATCATGACTCTCTGCACTGTACAGAAATCTGAAGTCTGAACTCTAGTAAAATTAAATAACTTTCCAAAAGTTGTGTCACTTGTAACCATCTCATTAGAAAACAGATGGTTTGATTGTAGCAGAAGTAAGAGCTTTAGCAGGATTGTCAATGGAGATAAAGGCTCAAAAGTCTAGGATAAAAGCAACTAGATAGTGTAAATATTTGTAGCTGAAATGTTCATGTGTTTGATCCATTAACACCACTTCTAGGTGATTACCATAAACAGATCTTCTGGTGAAAAATCGTGTGGTGCACATTGCACTCTTAACTGTGGAGGGTCAGGTTAGGTGATCAAGGCTTTGGGGCCAGCCTAGAGTACATACTGAGCTCCAGATTACTCTGACCACATAGTGAGGCCCTATTTCAAAAAGAAAAAGAAAACCACTTTGGAAATTTGACCAATATTTATATCCAAAAGTATTCTTCTCAGTGTCATTAACAGTAAATTATAACAAACATTTAACATTGGGAATTTGCAATTGTATTGAAATGAGACAATTTGTCAGAATGGCATGAAGCTCCTACAAGTTTTATTTGAACATTTTTATTACATTATGATATACAACTTTAAACATATATTTTTTTAGAAAAGCTGAAAGAAAATGTGTCAAACTGATTTGAGATGACCATAGAAGTGTTGGAAGGTTCCATTTGCATTTAAAATTCTGAAACTGGAGCCAGAAAAAAAGTATGTGAACTTTCAGTAGAATGACAAAATTATTAACACAGAAATGCCCTAGTAATTTATCCAGTCTCTCAAATGTTCAGTCCTAAACACATGTATAAGATTAAATAGACTAAGTAGGCTGTGTGTGTGTGTGTGTGTGTGTGTGTGTGTGTGTGTTGCCCATATATGTGCATATGTGCATGTAACAATAATAATTAAAAAGGAAGAGGTCACACATTTAGGAGGACATTGTTGGGGACACTTGGAGAAGGTGTAGACATTAAATCTTGTAAATGCATTATTAGTGTACACATGTATTCATGCATGAAATTCTCAAAAATAAAACATTTAGATTAATTCTACCACTGTGACTAATAAAAGTTAAAGTAAAGCAGATATCAACGATATTATAATATACCTTTTTCTCCCAAATTTTATAATATCTGTGAACTCAAAACTTTCTCATTTAAGTTTGTATTAAACTGAATGTTTGGGGGTTTTTGTTAGTTTTGCTTTTATTTTTATGAGATGTCATTAGAAATGAAGATATTGAACCAGTTTCTTAAGAGGCAGGGCACTTTACATGAGTCTTCAAATGTTAGGGTTACATAAGAAAAGATGGCGACCTAAAGCCAGGAAGTTCCAGAGTAACTCAATCAAAAGAGACTTTAATCTGTATTTTGGGATTGTTTCCAGTTTGTTAGTATTCCCTTTGTAAAGATTTTTTAAAGCTACTTGTGTAAACCAATTGCTTCTCAGCAATTGGATGCTAACTTTGGAGTCAGAGTTGTAGTTTTAGTTTTTTAGTAATATTACCGATAAGCATTGGCCTTAGAAGCTAAGACAGACAACGGAAGAGAAGATGAAGCACTATTATTTATAAAAAAAAAAAAAGCATGCAATAATAAACTTGCAACTTCCTTTGTTGCAGGAATAGAAAGTAAGGTAGGGAACCCCAGAGCCAACAGTCCTTGGTTAAAATGAGTGCACAAAATGATCAGAATGGGAGCCATGTAAGCATTTTTCAAGACCATGAGTTCCAATAATCTTCAGTGTTATAGCAGGACACAGACGCAACATGTTTAGCATGAAAACAACCTCCCATTTTAATGTTGGGTTTGCTGAGATACATGACCGAGAGAGTACATTCAAACACTAGTGAGATGCAGAATTACGAATCGGAATAAAATCCAGAGAAGTTTCCATATGACTCAAACAAAGCTCTGAGCCAGAGAAGAGAAGAAGAAAAAAAAAATACCCACTGATTTAGTCTGCCGGGATCCACCAGAGGTTGCTGGCAGTTACTCATTCTTACTGTCACTGTGTGAACAGACTTAAATCGATCTTCAAGAACCCAGGAAGCATAAACAGAAGTTTGGTAGGGAAGGAGGCCTAGCAATATGGAAGTGAAAGTCACAAACATGAGTCACAGTTAATCCAGGAAGAACACAGACTAGAAGAAGAAAGCCCAGGCACTGGACTGTGGGAATGCTCGCACGTGTGACAAAGGATCTCTTCAGAACATAGCATTTCTCAAGACAGAAAACGTGGCCACGTGAGGCCAAACTCACATCAGGCCACATCAGGATAACTGACACGGACTCTGGAGCAAAAAAAAAGCCAGAGGAAAACAAAGACAAATATTTTTCATCAGAATTCTGAGTGTGTTCTTTGCTGAAAAACAAGAGCACCATTAGAATCAGCTGGCCTATGACTATATGTCACTGAAGAAATTTATTGCTAAAACAAAAATTCAATAGGGAAAATAAAAGTCAAAAGCATTTCATATTCTGACTGAATTACAAATCCAAATCATTAAGACTGAAGAATATTTTTTACATGGGAAGCAGCTGAATTAACCTGTAATTGAGAATTTCACATTCTCCCTAAGGACCTCCTTGTTACTTAGCTTCTTTAGGTCTGTGAATTGCAATATATTTATCCTGTACTGTGTAGCTAATATCTGCTTATATGTGAATATATACCATGCATGTCCTCCTGCATCTGGGTTACTTCACTCACGATGATCTTTTCTAGCTCCATTTATTTGCCTGAAATTTTCATGATGTCCTTGTTCTGTTATAGCTAAATAGTATTCCATTGTGTAGATGTTGAAGAGAGGGGACAGGACAGGAGCCTACCAAAGAGGTCCTCTGAAAGACTCCACCTAACGAGAGATCAAAGCAGAAGATGAGTCTCATAGCCAATCCTTGGGCAGAGGGCAGGGAGATTTATGGAAGAGTTGGGAGAATACAAGGACCTAGAGGGGATGGGAGCTCCACAAGAAGACCAACAGAGCCAACAAATCTGGGTGCACACATCAGGGGGCATGGAAATTGATGCACCAAACAAGGACCATGCATAGAAAGGACCTAGCCTCCTACTCAGCTCAGCCTCCATGTGGTCCCCTAGTAAGGGGAGCAGGGGCTGTCCCTGACTTGGATTCTGTGTCCTGCTCTTTAATCACTTCCTCCTGATGAGGTGCCTTACCACCCACAGAGGGAGAGGATGCAGGCAGTCATGAGACTTGGTAGACTGGGGTCAGCGGATGGAGGAGAAGGGCTCCCCCTCTCTGAGGACCAGGGGAGGGGGCAAAGGGAAGGAGGGTGGGACCAGGAGGAGATGATCAAGGAGGCTATGATTGGGATGTAAAGTGAATAATTTTTAAAATAAATTTAAATTTAAAAAAGAAAATATTGAGATTAAAGTAATTGCATTTCTCTATTGAAGGCATAATACATGTAAGTACAAAGCTCTCTAAAAGTAACAATCACTTTAAATTTTACATTCTTCTGTATGCATTTTATTCACATGGTAAGTATAGTGTCTCTTCCTTCTTGATTTTGAAATATCTGCTAACTTCTGTCTCATAGAATCTCATTTATGGGTTCTCACGTACAAATTTGCTTTCACTTAAATTAAATCTAGTGTGTTCTTCCTTATGGCCAAATCTCCCAAGAGACCTAGTTAAGTAGAGACTGGACAGAAGTACTAAGTTTCAGAAGCATTTACTGAGAATTTGTAGCTGTGTCATGAAACGAGGTGCCTGTAACTCAGTGCCACATAAAAAAGTAAGAGATATTGGCGCTAATTTTTTTTAAATTTCTATAATGTAGTAAGCAAAAATGCTAGTTTAAATTTAATAAATGCCCTCAGATGTAAATGTTGTTTTTATTTCCTCTGATGGGGATGTCATGAGATTTGTACCCAAGCTTTACGAACAAATAGCTTGGGCTGAGGCCAGAGCGTTTTTATCTAACCATCCCTAGGCCTAGGTCTGGAAGTTTCTAGCTTCCATACAATCTAATCTTCTGCAAGCCATGAAGGTTTCAGCTTCTAAGCTGTGTCTGCTAACCAAGGCCTAGAATGTTTTCAGCCTCTGAGACTTACTGATGAATAAACACATCCTTTGTAGGTCTTTCCAAACTCTGGCAAGCTGGTTCAACTCAGCTGTTCTGGCTCAAAACTGTTCTCAGAGCTGATTGATTCAAACTGGCTTCTCTTGACTTCTCACTGAATTGTTCTGTTTGGAAAACTGCCTCTGAACTTCAGGAACTGAACTCCACAACTAAGCTGCACCAAACTGTACTGTTCTCCTGAATTCTACTGTACTACCTCCACAAACTCTCTTGTATTCCTGTTCTGTACTCTGCTCAAATATACTGTTCTCTCTGTCTGTCTGTCTGTCTGTCTGTCTCTCTCTCTCTCTCTCTCTCTCTCTCTCTCTCTCTCTCTCTCTCTCTCTCTCTCAGAGTTGGCATATCCTATCTCTAACTCATTCTGTTAAATCTTTCTCCAATTTATCATTTCATCTGTCCCTCAATTAGACTTAATTATTTGGTATTAAAGGTATGTCCTAAAGGCTTGTCTGTATTCCAGCCAGAGGGATTAAAGGTGTGTACTAAGGGTGTGTCTATATCCCAGCTGGATCATACAGATCTAGGATGTTTGGATATAATCCCTTGCCAGAGTACCCATTTTTGCTGGATTAAAACTCCTCTATATGCACATTCTATAATTCCAAAGTCATAGGTTTACTTTAGAAATATGGCAATAGAGATAAGCAAAGTTCTATGCCTACCTCCCTTCCATTTTACATCTTCACTCACTGTGCTGTCTATATTTATGTAAGCTTAACACAAGCTAGAGGGATTTTTTTTTTAGTAGAGAGAGTCTCAACTGAGAAAATGCCCCCACCATATTGGATCATGGGCAAGCCTGTGGTGTATTTTCTTGATTGGTGATTGTTAAGGGAATGCTCAGCTCACCACAGGTGGTACCACTCCTGGACTTCTGGTCTTGGGTACTATGAAATAGAAGGCTAACTAAGTCATAAGGAGCAAGCCAGGGAGCATCACCTTTCCAGGTTCTCTATCAGTTCCTGCCTCCAAGTTGCTTCCGTGCTTCAGTTCTTGTCCTGAATTCCCCCACTGATGGACTGACTGTTACATAGAAGCATAAGTGAAATAAACTCTCTCTTCCCAAGTTTCTTTTGGTCTGGCGTGTCACCACAGCAACAGAAACTCCAACTAAGTCACCCGCTGAAGGTAAATCCTACAGATAGACCTTTTGACTTCAGAAATGTCTGCCTTACAGATATTTACTTCCTCTCTGCCTTACAAGTAGATAGGGAAGTGCAAATTAAAACCTTGAGATATATTATATACAACATTTCATTTCAAATTTGCCTATACATACTAGAGTTTAGTGAGTCTACAACAACATTTTCTTATGCATTTGATAACAATATAAACTTGAGATAATCACTTTTGAAAGGAATTTACCAAAATCTTGCAAATGTAGAATTTCTTCAGTTTGTAGCAGAACAATTTTGTAGCTAGTTTGGGAAGCTAGAATATAGAAATATTAAACTCCTAAGACCCTAAGTGACTGTGTATGGTTAGGTCTTTCTATCCAATGGCTTGAGGTCAAAATGTGACTGTCACATGTATCTGTATATATAATTACAAATCTAGAACTTTAACCCCTTCTTGCCTCAGCAAGATTATTTTAGGAGCATGTGTTAACCAGAAGAGGCCACAAAATAAAGGCAGCCTGGAATGCAAAGCCAAGAACCATGGGAATTTATGTGAGCAGGACACAAGCTTCTTTTGTCTTAAGTGTCTTAAGACATTGAGATTTGGAATCTGCTTATTGTGGAACCAAAACTAGCTTAGTCTGACTAGTACATACATATATAGAGCAGAGAAACGGGGTTCATGAGTGCATCCATTTTGATGGAAAACTTAAAACCCTCTCAATCTTTATGAAAAGTGGAATCAGTTTCAATTTAACTTTTACAGATTAAAATAGAAATAACTTTGTGCTCATATTTTAAGAGAATTAGCTTGCTGCATTATCATGCACAAGACAGTAATTCTAGGATTTTAATTTATTTATGGCACAAATAATTTTTTATTAAGTAAATTCTGACTGATTTAAAACAGTTCCTGGCTTGCTGATAGAGTAAGACAGAAAACAGCATTAAATTATGGAGTGCTATATTATAAATTTTAGATATAAACTAAGTACTTGCGGTTGTTGGTCAGGATTTTCATCTTGAAAGGCTGTGGAATTGCCTAGATAAATCCCTTGGCCTTCCCGTGAGGTTAATTCAGGAAGGAAGCTCCACCTTCACAACGGGATGGTCTAAGGGCAGCACCACTGCATGTTTTGGGGGCCTGAGTGTGGGCATTCATCTCTTTGTCACCTGACTGTGAATGCTTTATGATTGGCCACCTCAATTTCCTGCCACTACAACTTCTCTGCTGTGATATACATTATTCTTGCCCTGTGAGACAAAGTAACCCTTTCTTCCCTGACTTGTCCTAGACAGGCATTTTGTTTCTTCAATGTGTAAAGTGGCTAGTACAGAATATTGATACTGAGCATGAACTTGTTGCTGTGAAAAGCAAACCATGTGGCTCTTGGATCTTAGGAACTGTTTTGTGGAAGGGACGTGGGACGTTTTGGAACTTTGAACTAAAAAAAAAAAAATCCCTTGAATGTTATAAGCTTGAATACTGTGAGTAGAACTTAATTCTGAGGAGCACTTGGAAGACAGGAATAGACAATCAAAGCCAAGACCATGAAGTTTCAAAGAGCAACAAGGAGCAAACCAAAAACTGGGTGAGTTACCATTGATGTGATATGCTCACAAGTAACCTTGCAATACTCTGTCCATGTCCTGAAAACAGAAAGCAGGGAGCATTCAGAAGCCATGGACTAACAAGTTTGGCAGAGGAACTGTGAAGCCAGGACAGCATCCACTTCGAGTGTGGATGGGTTACTGCTCACAGTTGTATTCCAGCTCTATAACAAAAATTAGCAAGTGAAGCATAGTGTCATAAAAAACGTACAGTTCATCAAGGAAAGAAGTCTGAGTAAATATTAAAGTTTCATGCAAAAAAAAAGTAGTTTTTTAAAAAAGCCTCATTATTCACTGGGACAGGAAAAGCAGAGTTCTGAGGACTAGGCCCTACCTATCAAGAGCTCCAAGTTCTGAAATTCCAAATTCTTTGACAGTAGAGTCTAATCTGAGGTGTCACTGAAAGAGGTCTCTTCTCCCAGAAAAGGATTGCCTCCATAAGTGCTCCTCCAGGGTCAACACAGAGACCACTGCAACAGTGGGCCAAGAGGACCAAATTATATCTTTAACTAGCAGAAGAACTTAAAGCAACATCCATGCAATAGTGGATTTGTAGTCATGAGCAATGCAAACTGAAGAGGTCAAAGAGTCTTTAACCATAGTCCAGAAAGTCACTGAGGCCAGGCAACATATAGCAAGGTCAAAGTCTCTGAGAGGTGAGGCCTAATAGAAACTTCATAATATCAGAGATACTGGACCATAGGGTGTACTCAGGTAGTAGAGCCAGCTCAAGAGGGACTTAATGTGTGCTGTGTACCTGACTGACAGAGTCAGGGCTCCCTAAGCCTATAGTATCCCACAGTGACTCCAGACATGGAACTACAGGATTTGGTGTTTGTCTACTGAGTTTTAGTCCTGCTTGGGTCCCCTATTTCCTTGTTATGACCCCATCTCATTGTTTTGAAATGGGAGAGTTTACTATGTGCTATCATAGGTTGAAAGATAATTGTGTGAGTTTTAAAAGGACTCACAGTTAAGAGACTGATTTGAGTCTCAGAAACACCCGAAAGTTTTAAACAGTGTTGGAACTGACAAAGACTATGGACTTTGAAAGTTAGAGTAAATGCATTTTGCCAAAAAAAATGCATTTTGCGATATGATATAGTCATGAGCTATCAAGCCAACAGGTAGAAAAGGCAATGGTACAAGATTGATGTCTTTGGGTGCCAAGTTGACAAAGAATAGAGATGTGGTGGTTAAAATATCAGTCCATTGAGCAGGTTCAAAAAATCACCTTAGAAACGAAGCTCTGAGCATACTTGTGAGTGATTATCGAAGTGAGGTTAATTGTGGGTGCGACCAGTTCATTGACTGGAATCTGAGACAGAATTTTTTAAAAAGTGAGCGTCAAGTACTCTGTTGAATAGATATGGAGAGAGTAGCTTTGTCTTGTTCTTAATTTTAGTGGAATTGCTTTGAGTTTCTCTCCAAGTTGATGTTGGCTTTTGGCTTGCTGGAAATTATCTTTATTATGTTTAGGTATGTCCTGAGTGTCCCTAATCTCTCTAGGACTTTTACCATGAAGGGTTGTTGGATTTTGTCAAAAGTCTTTTCTGCAGCTAATGAGATGACCATGTATGTTTTTTTTTTCTCTTTCAGTTGTTTATATGGTGGTTTTCACTGTCAGATTTTTGAATGTTGAACTATCCCTACATCTCTCAATTGAAGCCACTTAATCAAGGTGGATGATCTTGTCGATGTATTCTTGCTTGGACTCAGTTTGCAAGAACTTTATTGAGTATTTTTGCATCAAACGTCAGGACGGAAATTGGCCTGAAATTCTCTTTCTCTGTTATATCTTTGTGTGGTTTGGGCATCAGGCTGACTCTAGCATCATAGAATGGGTTTGGCAATGTTCCTTCTGTTTCTATTTTGTGGGATAATTTGAGGAGTATTGGTATTAGTGCTTCTTTGAAAGTCTGATAAAATTCTGTGCTAAAACTGTCTGGCCCTGGGCCTTTTTTTGGTTGGGAGATTTTTGATGACTGCTACTGCTTCCTTTGGAGCTACAGGACTATTTAAATTGTTTCTCTGATCATGATTTAATTTTGGTAACTAGTATGTATCAAGAAAATTGTTCATTTCTTTTAGATTTTCCAATTTTGTAGAGTATGTTTTTGAAATATGGCCTAATGATTCCTTAGATTTCCTTGATGTCTGTTGCTATGTTCTACTTTTTCTTTCTTATTTCATTAATGGAGATATTCTCTTCCTCTGCCTTTTAGTTAGCTTGAATAAGGTTTGTCTATCATAGAGATTTTCTCAAAGAACCAACTCTTTGTTTCATTGATTTCTTGTATTGTTCTCTTTGTTTCTAGTTTAGTGAATTCTGCCCTGCCTGAGTTTGATGTTTTTTTCCTGCCATGTACTCCTCTAGAGTTTTTGCTTCTTTTTGCTCTAGATCTTTCAGGTGTGCTGTTAAATTGTTAGTATAGGTCTCTACAATTTCTTAAAGGGTACTTAGTGCAATGAACTTTCTCTTAGCATCACTTCCTTTGTATCCCAAAAGTTTGGGTGTGATATACATCCATTTCCATTGAATTCTAGAAAGTCTTTCATTTCTTTATTTCTGCTTTGACCTCAAAGTCTTTAAGTGGGGAATTGTTCAGTCTCCACGAGTTTTTAGGCTTTCAGTTTTCTTTTTTCTTTTTTTAGTTGTTGCTGGTATCCAGTTATAATCTGTGGTGGTCTGATAGGATACAGGGGGTAATTTTAATTTTCTTATATCTGTTAAGACTTACTTTGTGACCCAGTATGTGGTCAATTTTTGAGAACTTTCCATAGGCTGCTAAGAAGAAGTTGTGTTCCTTTGTGTTTTGGTGAAATGTTCTGTAAATGTCTATTAGGTTCATTTGGTTCATAATGTCTGTTAGCTCCATTATTTCTCTGTTTCATTTTTGTCTGGGTGGCCTGTCCATCAGTGAGAGTGGGGTATGGAATTCTCTCACTATTAATGTATGGAATTAGATGTGTCATTCAAGCTTTAGTAATATTTCTTTTACAAATGTTGGTGTTCTTGTATTTGGAAGATAGATGTTCAGAACTGAAACATCATCTCTGCTGAGTATGAAACATTCTTCTCTATCTCTTTTGATTAATTTTGGTTTGCAGTCTATTTTGCTAGATATTAGAATAGTTACACCAGGTTGCTTCTTGGGTTTATTTGCTGGAAAAATTTTCCAACCCTTTAACTGTGAGGTAAAATAAGTAGATTTCTTTCTAAAATTAATAGAAGTTGATGTACTAGAAATAATCAAAGTTCCTGTAAAATCCAAGAGATAATCTCTATTCACATTTAGTGGATGTTCTTTGATCTTTGATAAAAGCACTCATTTTCTTGTGTATTCATGAAGAAGTTTTTTTCACCTGTTGGCACAGGTGATATTTTCCTCCTTACTGTATGTGTGATGACATTATAGTAGAAAGACTCAGGTCTGATGATAGAACACAGGGGTTGGAATTCAGCACAACTCATTTTACTATTTAAAACTGAATGTGAGTGTAGCCTTTCTGAACCAAAGTCTGAAACCTATAAAGTCTTAGTAATAAATCACCTATTTCAAAACATTGATGTGAGGTCAAGGATAGTATATATACATTCTTTCAGGTATACATCTGAAAAGTAATAATTACATCATCAGCTTTAACAGTTTCAAGAGAGCTGGAAATTGTAAATTGCAGTATATAGATAGCATTACTCAGCTGTCTTGTAATGTAACCAGTTATATCATCACATTAAATATGTAATGATGTTTTATACATGTGTTTGTATGTGTTCATATTAATAAAATATGTCAACCTCTTAGGTATGCAACTCATCTTTTCCTTGGGATAGTCTTGTGCATAGGGCTATGTAAATTAAGTTTAAAATCAAATGCATATTCTTTATAGGAAAAGAAAAATTGTTTTTTCCAAAAAGGAAGAAAAAGATAAAGTGAGCTCTACCAAAAGTAGTCATCATCTCTCAGTGGTCCTCCAACATTTGCCTCCATGACTTCCTAACCAACTGAAGCCTTGAACCCTGAGCCGAAGCAAACTGTTCCTCCATCAGGTTGCTCTAACATGTATTTTGTTCCAAAAACATGTAACATAACAGATAGAATCCTGTATCTATGAATTTATATACAATAGACGGGAACATGCATTAGACAATCATTTTTTCTTTCTACTAGAAAAAAATAATATAAAATTTTCCCTATTTCTTGTACATCCCAAATAAATCTGTTCTTATATTTTGCACTCCAATTTAATGTGTATTATTGATAACAGGCATGGTGCTTAATTCTTCAACGCCAGCCTCTTTAACTGGTAAAGTGAAAGCAATTTCAGTATCTATTTTATGAAACTGTAGTGAAGATGAAGTTAAATAATAAGTAGTTTGCAGAACATGGTGAATGTAACCAGCCAGTGATTATATTACTGTTAGCTAACACTACTGTGTTGTTACCACTGTTATTCTTATTAGTCCTTTTGAAAAGGGTCTGTTGCTTTCTCATACCTTGAATGTGAGTCATGCTATCTATGCCAGTACATACTAACAAACCAAACGGATTCTTATATTTATCCACTTGTTGATAATATATAAGGTGTTTACACTGACAGTTCTATGACCTAACCATGCATTATAACAAAGAATCCACAATTAGGCCTGAATCAATGAAACAGGAATGTGAGGTAGAAAAAAGACAGGTGCTCTGACCTCCCATTCTTTCTAGTGGGTAGGTTTGGTCAATGTTACAAAGCTGAGGTTTTAAAAAAATATGTATACTGCTCACTGTGTAGTATATTCCAAGCAGATATTGCCATTAGCTATCTTATCCTTAGAGGTTAGATAGAATTGATTATGTAGAAGTTCAAGATTTACAGCTCCTTTCTGTTCTGATGAGAATGAACTTTAGTTTGGGGTGGCACTGCTACAGTGACTCCTTAGAAAATCAATGACCCTCAGTAGCAGCCCTTACCAGACTGCCTCAGCTCTGGAGCTTCCCCTAATGAGAGCATTCTCATTGAACTTCACAATCTCCTTTCATTTTGGCATCTCGTTGACAATTACTTAGAATTCTATTAAGCAGATACGTTAAAGTGGATAGATTTACTCTTTTTAAAATTTTGTAAATAAGATTGGATATAAATCCTACCCACCAAATAGTGAGCTTTTCTTTAAAGTATTCAACCTGGAATTGTGCTCTTGTAAGAAAATGATGAAGAATATCTGGAATCAATATGATTTTATAATATCCTAGTTAGACATGAATGTGAGTTACTGTAAAGTTTAACAAAGTCTATTAGTCTAATAGGCTATTAGTTGTAATTACAATAAGGAATATAAGTGGTAGGAAAACCAAATATATACACAAAAATTAGAGGAAGAAGGTTAATTTATAAGCAATTTTAATATAAAATCAGTAATATATGCATATTCTATGTTTATTATATGATCTTGTTTGTTTATTAACACATATTTTTATTGTTATGCCAATAATTCATAAGTATGTTTGTTGAAAATAAAGCAGATAAATATTAGGGAGTTTAATTTTCAGAAGGTAAACATTGCTTTGCCACTAAACTTTATCCTTGGAGAATTTTATATCTTGTAAGTTTTGAAAGAAATAAAAGCTCATTAACAGAATTTTTTTTTACCCAAACCATTACAACTTCATCATTTTGAATTACAGCTCATTAAAACAATTATAATCAAATGTTTCATTCCTTTTTCCCTTTTGAGAACCAGCTGAAAAGGTTATGTTTGTTGTTCTTTATACAAATCTCTGGGGCGACATAAACAGGCTACATTGATTTGTGTGCTGTTTTTCATTTAAGTTTCAATGTGTCTCTGATGCTGGTTTGAATTATTTCATATTTATTTCAACATTATTTCAATAGAATTTCAAAACTTGGCATTAGAAGCACAGTTAATTTAACAAGACATTTAATATCATCTTCTCAAAATTCAAGTATTGGCAGGTGATTGCTTAATGGAATTCAGTTACACTTGCAGGTGTATTCTATTTTGGAACTTTCCAAAGTTGAAAGAGGATACATTCTTAATGGTTAGTCTGTCTTCTTTTATAATATGATGTATACTATGATACACTATTATATAAATAACCTTGGACAACAGGGGGAAAATCACTATGGCTGCAAGTACCTCCCTAATCCAGAATTGGATTCAACCACTTACACACACTCTGTGTAGGAGACACAGAAATTTAACTGGAAAGTCTTGACTTTTCCCCATTTTTCTTTCTGCAAACTACCATGGGTCTGTATTGAAGATTCCATTCAAAGTGCCCATCTGGGCCTCTTATTAACTAAAAGAAAAAATCTGTCTACACAAATGTGTATTTAAAAGAAACTTGCCATCTAACTCCAACTTCTATTATCAATGCAGCCAGCATAGGTTACGTTTCTAGGATAAGCTCACCTTTCTTAATCATTCCAACATCAACTATGACTGTTTTCTCAGTAATAATTGCTAGCAAGCAAAAAATTACCCACCATATTAATTACTTTGTTGTTGTTGTGATAAAACAGTATGACTAAAAGCATCTTCAAAGAGAAAAGATTTATTTTAACTATGTTTCTGGGTCAATAAGTCTATAGTAGCATGGCAACAGGCCAGAAAGCATGGGGGCCCTAGCTGGGGACCAAGTGTTAAGGCATGTCACCTTATGGGAGAAATGTTTCACTCAAACTATCATACTCTGTTAAGTTTTTAAAAAATTACTAGTCGGGCTTGGTGGCTCACACCTTTAATGCCAGCACTTGGGAGGCAGAGGCAGGAAGATTGCTGTGAGTTCAAGGCCAGCCTGGTCTAAAAATCGAGTCTAGGAAAACAAAGGCTACACAGAGAGACCCTGTCTCGAAAAACCAAAAAAAAGTTACTAAATATACAATAAAAATAATATAGTATAGGCAAATATTACATATACTTAGGTTAGAATAAGGATTATTTGACAGATATTTATAAAAGAATTATGTTATGTAAAAGTCTGCAAAGTGATACGATGATGTTTAAAAAGAAACTGCTCTTCCTGGAGCCCACATCAAAATTCCTTATATTACTGAAAAACTGTATTGTTCTTCAAGAGTTGTTCCTAGGAAAGTAGGTTATGAGACTATATCCATTTTTTTATACATCCAAATTAGGAACATGAATGTTTTGATGTTAGATAGACTAAAAAAGTAAAATTATTTGATATATTTTAAGTATATTCAATCCAGTTGACTGATTATGTTTGTAAAGTCAAAGACTAAGGGATGATCAAGTGAACACATAAGATCTAGATTCATGTTTTTATATCTCTGTTCCTTTTTTTCTTTTAGTTGATGAAAAATAAGAGATGTACTACTGTATACGCCATGGTATTTAAAAACCTGATCTGAATGAAACTGATTTCTTTCTAAAAGTCAGTGAAAACATTAAACTATTTAATGGGATATAACTGCAAATTACTAGTAAGACTGAAGTTACCACTGTTGCCTACTATTAGCACTGGGGCCAACTGTTGTTCACTTAGGCCCATGTATATTTGAGATAGGGGGAAAAAAGTAATTCTATATGATCAAAATTAATAGAGCATAGTAGTTGGGTTTAGTTTTCCACAATTAATATATTCTGTTCTGTTGGTATTGGCTACATGTCATTTACATGATCAGGTGGAAACTCTCACTGTTTCGGTTTATGATGTGTCAGGTTTATCACCTTAATCATCTCTGATCTCAATACTGCAGATAGCTTGTCATTGCTGATAGAACTACAGCTTATCTATAACAACATAATGTTAATCCATGTTCCTCTTTATGATATCTATGCATCCATTGTTCAGCTTAACTAATGCATACATTAGGTAATGCATACATTTTTATGCTCTGCAGTTTCTCTAAATCAGTGGTTCTCAACCGCCCTAATGCTATGACTCTTTAATATAGTTCCTCACGCTGTAGTGACCCGGAGCCATAACATTAGTTTTGTTGTTACTTCATTAATGTGACACTGCTACTGTAATGTAAGTATCCGATATACAGGATATCTTATATATGACCCCTGTGAAAGCATCGTTTAAGCCCCAAATGATCATGACTCACAGGTTAAGAACCAATGCTCTAAATCTTGGCCTGTACAATATGAAAAAGAAAAATAACTATATGGAGACATAATGGGAAAAATTAACATCACAGTATAGGTATTTTATAAGTTCCAGAAGGCTAATAATTCACACCAGAGTAAGGAACAGACCTGGTCTCATACTTTCTGGTTCCCAATGTAGTATTTGTCCACCTATGTGTTCTAGGTAGTATGGCTATGTAACAAGTGGTCCCCAAACTTAAACTTAGTGACATTTCATTGCTGGGGAGTTTGTCACCAAAAAATATACACTTGCATGCAACAATGACAGGTGTTGACTAAGATAAGGAGAAACTGGTATCATTACGCGTTGTTGATAGGAAATGGTACAGTTGGTTTGAAAAACAGTTTGGATTTCACCCAACAATTTTACACCCGTGCACATTTTCCTAAAGAATTGAAAAACATATGTTCGTATAAAAAGTCATGGTTGTTCATGGAGGTGTTGTTTATGATAGCTGTGGTGGCTTAGATGTGAAATGTGTCCCTTAGGTTCATATTTGAAGGGCTTGTCTCTAGATAGTGGTTCTATTCAGAAAGGTTGTGCAACCATTAGGAAGCCATAGAAAGTAGGTCACTGGGAGGAGGCCTTCAACCACAAAAGCACGGCAACCTGATCAGCCGCACTTCCTCAGTACTTACACCACACACTGACAGTCCTCGACAATGACCCCACATCCAGCCACAGTGGACTGCCTTCTGTGAACTATGACCTAAAATAAAATTGTCCTTATTTAAAACACTTCTTTCTATCAACTGTTTGGTCCTAGGTGAAGTAATACTGCTGAGTCTTCTGTATAAGTTTGCGTATGAAAAGCTATACAAGGATAACGAAGCATCTCAAAACCTTGGTGACTTAGTACAAGTGCATTCTCTGCCTTACTAAGCCAGCTGCTAGACCTACTTACAGGGAGACGCGGTGAGCTAGCCTGCCTCAGTCTTTCATGGGTTCACCCTCTCAGTCTACATTCTCAATAATTCCCTAGGCCAAGGATGCATCTGGAAAATAAGACCTTATGCGGCCTGGTCTAGAGTTACAAACATGACTCTACTCACATTGCATAGACTGCAGTTGGCAACAAGGCCCTCCTATCTGCCAGGTGACTACAAGTTATGCAGCCTTTCCTCTGGAACAGAAGAGCAGTGGCTATTGTAGTGGATGTAAACATGTTTTTGTTTTGATCCCATTATCCACCTAGAAGTTGAACCACCCCGGGGGGGGGGGGGGGAGGAGGGGGAGGAGGGGGGATGGGGCTTGGTTTTTGTCAGCTGAAACACATCGTTTTACAGTCTCTGAGAGGAGATAAATAGATGGGCCCAAAACAGGAGGCTGGGGCTTTTTAGGTCTTGGAATTGTTTGGCTGTTCTTCGCTCCACTTTGAGACACTCCTAGAGAGGACTGCTCCAGCAAAGGCTTCAGGGCTCTGGGTTCCGGCTGCTGTTCCAGATTCAATTAGCAACTTTGGTGGAACTGCTGGTCTGAAGAAATGCTGCTGACTACACCAGGGGAGTCACTCCCAGGAAGTGAATTCAACAAGGTCTACTTCTCCTGTTCCCATAAATCTCCTTTCTCTCCTATGTAGGGTAGGTGGGTGGGAAAGGAGGTACAACCATTATAGAACCCCAAATAAAGTAGGCTTGGAAAAAGGTGACGCCTATAGGCTATGACAGATGAGAAGATTTATCACAATTTATTTCAGACCTAATCCAACCAGGAGACAAATAACTTAAATGAAATTTTAGAACTTCTACTCAGACATTTTTATAACATCTAGTAGGTTTTTGTGTTTAGCGGTACGGGTGCCCAATACAGGGCTTCATGTAGCACAAGCCAGCCTCAAACTTGAATTCTTTTCTTAACTAAACACGCTGCTTATTATATAAGTCGCATCTTTTTATTTTATTTTATTTTATTAATTTATTCTTGTTACATCTCAATGGTTATCCCATCCCTTGTATCCTCCCATTCTTCCCTCCCTCCCATTTTCCCCTTACTCCCCTCCCCTATGACTGTTCCTGAGGGGGACTTCCTCCCCCTGTATATGTTCATAGGGTATCAAGTCTCTTCTTGGTAACCTGCTGTCCTTCCTCTGAGTGCCACCAGGTCTCCCCCTCCAGGGAAAATGGTGCTACCTCAGTCGCATCTTATTCATTCTGTATTTTACTTTTTCACAGTAGTTTTATTTTGTTTTCATTTTCTTATACTGAACATGGATTACTTTTCCGTGCAACATATCCTGATTAGAGTTTTCCCTCCCCCCCTGTTCCTCCCAGTTACCCCCTCCCCTACGTTGAATTTTTTTGTCATCCTACCTCTACTTCCCAAGTGCTGGGACCACATGGCTGCATCATCATGCGCATCAAATCCAATTACCTTAAGTTTCCCTAAAGCCCAGCCTTCAATATTTAGTGCTGTAGATGTCACCTTTGAAATGCCACAAAACAAAGGGAAAACACAGGTTGTTAGTAATTTTAATTAGGACAAAATATGATGCTATCATCTTATGCCTGGAATTAGTGCATTATAATTTTGATTAAAAAGGAGTTAGGGGCTGGAGAGATGGCTCAGCAGTTAAGAGCACTGTCTGCTCTTCCAAAGGTCCTGAGTTCAATTCACAGCAACCACATGGTGGCTTACAACCATCTGTAATGAGATCTGGTGCCTTCTTGTGGTGGGCAGGCACACATGTGGGCAGGATATGTATAAATAATAAATAAAATCTTAAAAACAAACAAAAAAAAACAAAAACCAAAAAACAATTTAAAAAAAAAAGCAGTTAGATGGCTTACATTAAAATACCTTTTTTTCCTTTAAATTTTTGAGAAATTCATGTATGAGGAAAGTCCTTGAATCATTTCCGTTCATCTGTGTCCCCCTGTCATGGCCTTTCTTGCCCACTCAGTCTCTCAAAGCCATGGCCTCTTCTTTTTCTTCTTTAAAAAAGTAATGTGTGTACACGTGTGAGTATCTCCAACTGAGTCTACAGACTGTGCCTCGTATGTAAATGTGGTTAAGGCTAAGAACGAAGAATTAGATAACCTATCAGAGACGCTTGTCCTTGAGGAAGATGGGCCTCTCTTTCTCGGCAGCCGTTTATTCATTCCCTGTGCCTCCTCATCTGTGTGGTGGACCTTGGGAGATGTCTGTCATCCATGTTAGTATGTAAACAGATGTCGTCTCTCTATTCAGGTCTTATTTAGGTGACCACACTTTAGAGACCTGATGGGTGCAACTTCCCTGTTATATATATATATATATATATATATATATATATATATATATATATATATATATATATATATATGGTACTTTCTCACAGCAGATGTTCTAGTCCTCTGGCTCTTATAATCTTTCTGTCTTTTCTTCCTCAATGTTCCCTGAGCCTTAAGTAGGAGTTGTGTTGTAGATTTATGAACTGGGGTTGGACCCCTTATGTTCAGGTGTTCTCTGGCGCTTTCTGCAATGGTCTCAGACTGCTACACAGAGAAGCATCTTGCTGACTGGTGACAACTACATTTAACTGTGGGTACAAGGTTAAGTATTTAGAACTCAAGTTAAAAATTATACTACTTTAGGAAAGTGGTAGCTAAAAAAGTTCCATTGTCTCACAAGCTATTAGCAGTTGGCTGGATTTCAGTGGCTGACGTTCATTCCCTCCTGTTGAATGAACCGAAAGTCCAATTGGGCAGTTGCTGATTAATACTCAAGAGATCGAGGCCACCATCAAACTCTTAGGACTATCTTGCCATGCTAGCTATTGTTATGAATCAGAGGCTTGGCAGCTTGCATAGCACCCTCAGATACTGTGAGACTTATTCCTCGAGGACGAGGCTTTCAGATCATTTCTGTTCGATTCCTCCAAGTTCTGTGTCCCACGTGTGATGTGCGGCGTTGTCAGCCCAAGGCATGCATTCAAGTTCCAAGACTCAACCAAGGATAGTGGTAATAGCCTACAGTGTTGGAGGTTGCTTCAACTCCTCTAATAAGTAATTGAAAGAGATATTTCCCATGTATGTCACTGGGGTTTTGATTAAATAGTTTATGGTTCCTGGGGAAAGTTTTAGCACCCTAGATGGCCTGACTTCATTGAAACACATATGCTTTTGCACAGAAACACACACACACAAATACACATACATATACATGCACACACACAAAAATGCTATGTATTTTTAAGCAAACATAAAATAAATGTTTCTCTATGACCTTTTCAAGCATCTTTGGTGGTAAAACTTAATTTTTATAGCAAGCATATTCCCTCATTTGCATATCATACATTAGTGATTAGTGAGGTAATGAATGGCTGTCATAAAATATAATGTAAGGTGAATGTCTGACAGCTAATACACCATTACACTTTATTTTTAATAATAATAATAATTTATTATTATTATTATTATTATTATTATTATTATTATTATTATTATTATTATTTCTTAGCATTTCCTTAAAATGCATTTGGATACAATACATGCATCTGGATTATATGTTAATTTTAGAAATCACATGGTGGTATAAGCCAAAGTTATTTGGCTTTCCTTGGTCTTATTTGGTATATCTGTCTGTTCTTTCTTATGTAGAAATCTGTTTTAACCGATATGGTTGCTACTCAGTGAACCAGGAGCTATATTGCACTGAACATTGCAAATTATTTATGCATGCAAGCATAGCTCAGATGCCTCTGATATGAAACCATTTAAAGTGTCAGGGGAGGCAAAGACTCTAATCCTGACAATGCTTTACAATTACAAAGCCTGCCAAACTATATTGTAAATCACTTGTCTCCAACGGCTAATAATTCTGCTGGTTTACTGAGCACCTATTTGAAGCCAGAAACTATTTAAACACCTTCCAAACTCTAGAGTGCCTACTTCAAAGCTCTGAGTCCACACAACTCTGAGAAAGTACCCGGATTTTTGCCATTTTAGAAATAAAGACATTCACTATACAGATCAACCACACTTCATGGCAGAACCATGCCAAGGAAGAGTTGTCCAACACAAAACAAACTCCATAGGATTTTTAGGGGGGAAGGGGAAGCTTGTGTTTTGTTTCGGCATTTTTGTCTTATTGGAGTTTTTGTTTTTATTTGATTTTCATTTTCTGTTTGGGAGTTTGTGTGAGAGAAGAGAGAAGGGATGATCAATATTAGTGGCTAGGGAGAGATGGAGGATGTAGCAGGTGTTAGGGAAAGTGAAAACATGATTTTAAAAAATTGTATTAAAATTAAGAAAAATGAAACCAAGAGGTTGCGTAACTTGTCTTAAAGACCACCGTTAGGTACCAGTGAAAAGTCACATCCTTGAAGCTTGTTCAGACTCTTGGACTACTGAGGAAGTTGACAGAAAGCAGCATCAAAAAGGCATATGAGCACCGTTACAGTTAGATTCACCACCTCCTCCCCTCACCTCACCCACCCTAGCTCAATGACTCCAAGGCCAGTCCTCTTTATCACTTCTCTCCAGTGCCTCTTTCCATAAGTCCTTTGGTGCTGAAGAAACATCCAGAGAAGGAATGCCTCTGATTCCCTCTTCCTGCACCACCATGTGCTTCTGGATCCTGCCTGCACATTCCAGGTAAGAACACTCTAGGAACAACTTGATCATTTTATTCATGAACATTTTGGGGATGAATTAATATCACATCGCTATCAATCCACAAATGTCACGGGGACATAAAAATAGATCACTGCAGAGACACTTGAAACAGCTGTGTTGAGTATTGGCAAGGGAAGACTGATTTGACGGGCAGGCTTCTGGAACATGCTGGCAAAGGGACTATCCGAAGGTGTCCTTGTCATATGTTTTCATTCTTAATACCTTTAGATATCAACATCATAAATAGATTTTTTTTTATTCCTTCAAGCAACCTTTCCGATTTTAGCCCATTCATCCTGCCGGAAAAGTCAGAGATAAGCGACCAAAGACTTAAGCTAAAGAATTTTTAAAAAAGCAGAGAGTAGATGTTGCATTATCCCAATTTTCATGGAAAATTGAAAGTTTGAGATACCACAATGCTTTAATGAACACTGCATCGATCCATCACACCCAAGTCCAAGACACCACACTGCAGACATACTCACACTATTCTCTTGCTTTTCTGGCCTTTCATCATTTTTGTAGTTGTCACTAAAAGCACACAAAATTGATGCTCACCATATATTCAAATTGTACCCACCATGAAAAAAAAACAGGTTTTTAAAAATATTACAGTATGGGAGTTGTACCTATATTTTTGTGTTCATACTAGCTTCTTCATAAAGTTAAAAAAAATAAAATTAAAACTAAGAATTTGCTTCTATTTTAAACAATTGCTGATATGTGTGTCTCCTGTGAGAAAACCATTAACACTTAAAATTAAAACACTGACTTAACCTTTTTCTCAAAGGATATATGTAGTGGATATAAATATGTTTTTGTTTTTATCCCAAGTGTGGGATGTGAAACAGACTTGTGTGAGGACATGTGGTATTTGTCTACTAGAAGAGGAACTGCCTCTTGTAAGGGCATGGTCTTTGCCAGCTGATAAACATCCTGGTATGGACTCTGAGAATATATACATACATACACACACACACACACACACACACACACACACACACACACACACTTGTGTGTGTGCCCCAACCAGAGACGGGGCTCTTTGGTTTTTGTATTACTTCTCACCATTTGGCTATTCATCACGCCACTTTAAGAAGCTCCTAGAAAGCAATGCTCCAGAGGATGTTTTGAGGTTCCAGGTTCCAGCTCCTGTGGTTGCAGTCACCTTTACTGAGTTGTTGGTTTGCTGTTTAATGGGGCTGCTGAAATCCCGACAAAGAAAATTGCAATCATTCCAAGGAACTGAGTCTAAAAAGGTCTATCCTCCTGCTCCCATTAGCCTCTTCTTTCTCCTATCTAGGGTATGTGAGTTGGAAGGGAGGTATAAGTATTAAAGAACCCCGTGTAAACTAGGTTTGAAAAAGTTCAAAACGTATGGACATAGTATTTCCTGGCTCACTGAGACTTCAGCAGCTTCATCCTGGATTTAATTGAAACATCTTCTTTTTACTAGCTTTCTGTGTTTGTGAACATCAGAAGGTAGCGGGTCCAGTTTTAATAACCATGGTGTTATATTATGCACTTGATTTATACTTTTTCTGGGGAATGCCAGAAATGATGCAATAGATCTTTATACGTGTTCCTCCAATGGGAAGGTACATTGTTATTGAAGTGTAAATTGAGTTGCATGTCATATCTGAATCTTAAAAAAAAAAAAAAAAAGGTTTTCATCCATTCATGCTTCCTTTACAAAGCAAAATGAGATCAAATAAAAACATTTATTGAAACAAAGAATAAATTTTTGATATATTTAATATGCGTTACTCTGAGCCACCGGACGCTAAATTCATTACAAAGATAAGTTAGTTCATCTAGTCATGTCAAACTGCCAATCAAGTTGTTGTCCATAAATTCAGAATTGTCAATTCTGATAAGAAAAGAAACTGCTCAAGAGAAGTGGTTGTGATCATGGGACAAGAATTGAATTGGCCTTTTGAAAATGGAGTCCTTAGACATTTTTCTATGTGGCATCCTAGATGACCATATTAGTTTTCTTACCCAAAACCAAGCTTAACAAGATGCCTGCCTTTGCTGACCTTGAACTTACATTCCCCTGTCTCTGCCTCCTGAGTGCTCGGATTAAAATGCCTAGCTTCTTTATCTTTTTATGTTTGAGTGAATGTGAGCATTTTACTGTTTTCAGACCTTTTCCGCATATAGAATGTAATAAAGAGGGGCGCACAGCCCAGTCCTTACAGGCAGCTACTCCACTTTTTGGAACCTACACAATTCCTCTTCCAGGTATGACTTATTTAAAACCATTGATGTCATTTAGTGCCTTCTCAAGATCTGCTATATCTCAAATTTACTATTTATACCACACACTTGAATAATATACATAGATCTCTCTCTCTCTCTCTCTCTCTCTCTCTCTCTCTCTCTCTCTCTCTCTCTCCCTCCCTCCCTCTCTCCCTCCCTCCCTCCCTCCCTCTCTCTCTCTCCCTCTCCCTCTCCCTCTCCCTCTCTCTCTCTCTCCCTCTCCCCCCTCCCTCTCTCCCTCTCTCCCTCTGCCTCTCCTCCCCTCTCTCCCTCTCCCTCTCCCCCGCCTCTCTAAAATCACAGTAAAGAATTCTAGTTCCACTGTCATTGACATTCGATTAAATAAACCATTTTATCTGAAGAATCAATCATTAAAAGTATGTATAAAATTGATATATAAATGGCTTCTATCACTTTCATGTTGGAGCTAAGTAACAGAAGTATGAGCTACAAGCAAGCCGTAACAGTTATCGTGTTCATTTGAGTGACAATGGCCTACAAAGAGCCAAATATTTGAATACTTGGTCCCCGGTTTCTGGAACTGTTTGGGAAGGATTGGGGGTCGTGGCCTTATCAGTGGAGCCACACATCATTCCATGCCTCTTGCTCTCTTTGCCTCATGCTAATGGGTCACTCAGCTACTGTTCCAGTGCCCTGCCTGCCTGCTACCATGTTCCCCTACATAACGGCCATGACTCTGACCTTCTGAAACTGCAAGTCCCCAAAACTCTTCTATAATTTGTCATGCTCAGTAATAGACAAGTAACTAGTACAAGTATCTGGACTTGTGATCTTGTGATATGTATTTTTCATGACAAACTCTAGGATAACTACTGCTCTTTTGTTTCTGAAACTGAAGGGGAATGTTAGAGTCTTAGAGATTATTAGAGTCTTCTTTTATTCTGTTCAGTGTGTGGGGAGTGAGGGGGAAGAGCATTGTGGAGTCAACTATCTCCTTCTACCTTCATGGGGTTCTCTGAAGATGTGATAATGCATTGTATCTTCAACTCTTCAAAACTTTGGACAAGATACCAGAACCACTAGAGTAAAGCCTTTGTTTTGCTGGGACAATCAGTGTTAATCAGCTGAGGCTGAAGAATCAGCTATGATTAAGAAGAGAATATCATCACTGATGTGAAGTCTACTGAGCAGTGTTTCCCCAAGGTCAACACACAAAAGCTGTTTCCTAGAAGTGGCCAATGCTGTATCTTATGCTAGCAGCTGAACTTCGTAGTGTAGGCGTCACCTAGTTCATACTGGTTTTGAAGAGATGAGGGGATCATGAGGAACAGCTGAGGCTTGGCGCTCTATGACAGGGTTACAGTTGCTGGAGACGTCAAAGTGCAGCTCAGTTGCAGCCATTGATAGCTGCAGTTTGGAGATGTCATAACCATGGCATGACCACCAAGAACAGCAGCAGCACTGTAGGGAACCTACCCAAGCCTAAAATCCAAGCTGTGTTGGAGCCAGAGAGGTGACCCAGGCCCTTTGGAATAGCCCAGAAGATTGTGAGTGAATCCAGATCTTGGATGCTGAGTTATTTAGATAGTTAGAGTTTGTTTTTTGTTTTTTTGTTTTGTTTTGTTTTTTGTTTTTGTTTTTGTTTTGTTTTTTTTTTTTGCTACATTCAGATTTTGGCTGTTCCCTTGTTATTCCCTCTTGAAGTAAAAAAAAAAAGCATTTAGTTTATTTATTTATTTATTTATTTATTTATTTATTTTATAGGAGCCCTCAGTTGAGAAATTGGATTTTAAAGGATATTGGATATTTGAAAGAGACTGAACTTAAGTGTTTGAATTGTTAAAGTCTGTGAGGCCTTTAAAAATTGCAATGTTTTATACTGTGATATTGATATTACTATATGATCTTGGGGATAAAAAAGAAAGGAAAGGTGGTGAGTCAACAGTACTGTGTTTATGTACCAAGTTGACAAGAAGTAAAGTGTGCTTGCTAGTTTTTTGTCAACTTGGCACAAGCTAGAGTCATCTGATAGACTGGAACCTCAATTGAGAGAATGCCTCGGAAGACCCAGATCTACCCAATGGGCAGGGCATCCTCCACAGTTGAGTGGAGAGTGGGGTCTGACTTTCACAGGAACTCTGGTGCCTCATATTTGACCACATCCCCTGAATGGGGAGACCTGGTGGCACTCAGAGGAAGAATAGCAGGTTACCAAGAAGAGACTTCGTACTCTATGAGCATATACAGGGGGAGGAAGTCTCCCTCAGTCACAGTCATAGGAGAGGGGAATAAGGTGAAAATGGGAGGGAGGGAAGAATAGGAGGATACAAGGGAGGGGATAACCATTGAAATGTAATATGAATAAATTAATAAAATAAAATTTAAAAAAAGATTTGGCTGTAGGGCATTTTCTTAATGAGTGATTGATGGGGGAGGTCCCCACTCATTGTAAGTGGTACCTTCCCTGGGCTAGTGGTCCCAGTTTCTATAAGAAAGCAGGCTGAGCAAATCATGAGGAGTAAGACAGTAAGACACTCCCTGCCACTGCCTCTAAATCATCTCCTGCCTCCAGGCTCATTCCCTGTTTGAGTTGTTTTCCAGACTTCCCTCAAAAATGTGAAGGGGTATGCCAAACAAAAAAACAAAAAAGCAAAAAAAAAAAAACAACAACAACAACAACAACAACACTTTACTTCCCAACTTGCTTTGTTTTCAATGTTTTATTACCCCCAATCATAAACCTAGCTAGGACACATAGTAAGAAAAAAGGAAAATATAACACAGCTCGATGATGATGATGATGATGATGATGATGATGATGATGATTACCCAAGGGTGACTTTATGCACCCTCAAGACAAACTCTGATGTTAACTTTGGAAAGAAATATGTTTCTTAACCATGTTTGTGCTACTCTGCGGTTGGGTTCCTCATCAGGACAGCTACTCTGTACCCTTCTCTGGTCACCAAAGCCTCAGCGATGTCCAGCTTCCCTCTCCGTCACTCTACACTTTGTGGCGGTTTCATAATCGGAGACTTGATGAATTCAGAAAAAAAAAAGTTGGGAAAATTTGTCTTCTGAAGTGATTCAGGAGAAACTAGGAATAAAATGATGTACATTTACTTAGAAGAGAATTTGACAGTTTCAAGACATATACTGCTTACCAAAAACTTTATTAGAGATATTAAAATTATGAATGATAATTTAGCTCAGTAGTACAGTCTTTTCCTAGTGTATATAAAATCCTAGGTTGGGCTTCCATCACCAAAGAAAATTACTAAGAATTTAGCCCTTATTATTTACTTTACAATTTAAAGAAATGTTCTCCATCCCTCCACATCTGAAAGGAATACACTATTCAAATCTTGCTACCTAGGCAATATTGGTGTATTTCTGTAGCTGGTTTTATTTCAAATAGACACATCTAAACTCATCTAACCTATATTTGCTCTTTTAGCTTTATTTAAAATGCTATGTTTTCTAAGTACTTTGTTTAGACTTGGCTCCATACGTCACTCTGGGAATCTGGTCGTCACTTCTGATGGAAAAACAAATCAATACCGATCAGTTATTCTAATTAAATGTTTCTAATAACCTGTGTATATAGTTTTCAGTGGCTTTAAGTGGCTGATGTTGAAGTTATTGATTTTTACAAATTCATATAACACTTACAATATCTGTCCAATGATACTAAAAGGATTTGCAAGCTAACCTGAGACTAGAAACTAATAAAATATTTGAAGTTAAAATATTTCATCCCAACGTGTTAAAGACCTTGATGCAGGTTTGTATTTATAAGCAGAACAGCATAAGAGAGAAACACTCCTCTTCCTCCTCCTTCTGAAAAAGCAACCAACACAGAGGGCAGTATTTGAATAGTAACAAAGAGGCCAAAGCAACTAACCAGTAGTATGGGCTCACGTAAGCCTCATCCATACACTTGTGTAACATCAACCTTGTAGCTATAAAGGAACCAATGACGGTTATATCTGCAAGACTCTGGGAAATGGCAGGTCCCTTTTATTGTACAGAGAAAGAGGAAAGTCTCACAATTCAGGGGCAGGAAGCTATGATTTACATAACGAATATGGCAAAGGGACCTATAAAGAAACAAGACTTCCATGGCAGAAAAATCACACATTGGCTTCACTCCAAGACACCAGGCACATCCCTGGAAAATCTGATGTGCCAGAATATAACAGTATGTACTGTTCCCAGAGCCAGCATCCGTGCAGCATTTGGCTTTCTATTTGAGCTTGGAACATGGGACTATTTTTTCTCGCAACCTACCAGGGTTCCATTTATGTTTAGCACCTGCATGCAACCCAGGAGCTTGAGAACAAAATTTTAAATATGGATTGGAATTGCTTCACACTATCATATCTTACAAATTAAGTGTAATTATTGTCATAATTTCTATATTCTACCATTTAGTAATCTTAAGGATCAAAATGTGACTCCCTCGATAGTAGCAGCTCTATTTTGAAATTAGTTTCTATGAATTCCATAATTATATAAAGGAATAAATTGTCCATCAGGGTGATATGAAATTATAAAATTGGGTAAATAAGCCATGCTATCTAACCAGGGTTAGAAATTATACTCTGAATAGTATACGTTTATTCTATGATGTACTAATTGTGTAGCACTCACTAAATAATATATTTGATTAAATATCAGGAGCCTCATTTTTAAAAAGAAATAATAATTCAAGTAATTTTTTGTTACAGGATATTTGATCTCGTTGTGAAGCCAGAGACTGTAAACTAGAAAAAAAAAAAAAACAGTTTCTTGCTTGGTATGGTTCAGCCCTAACACACACCTTTAATTCCAGAAGTTTCTGTTTATTCTAAACAGGTGATTGTGGTGTGGTTCAGCCCTAGCACATACCTTTAATCCAAAACCTTTCTGTACACTGTACACAGAATTTATTAAATTTAATCCTAGGCCAAGAGGTAGAGCAAGAAACCAGCTGACAAGGATTAAGTAGAAAGGAGCAACTTTGAGAGCAGGGTGTGTAAGACAGCATGAAGAAGAAGGAGGAGCTCTTTTGCCTTTTGGCTTTAAACTTCGATGTCTTCCTTCTGTGGTGTGAGCTGAGTAGGAAGGTCACCTGGGTTCTCTCTCTGCCTCTCTGAGGTAGCAAGTTTTCATCCCAGCATCTGGCCCCTGAGTCTTCACTGGTAAAATCAAACATTTTGGGATTCTCATTATTGAAAAATAACACGTTTTTTAAAAAACTAAGATAAATATGAAAAAAGTACGACAGGTGTGGACTAGTCTCTCTCTTACCAGATTTGGCTGGTAGTAACTGTCCAGCAAAAGTCAATATGATAAGGCAGAGGCTGTAAGCACCGGAGGCCACACCACTTCTTTCTGTGTGCCAGAAATTTTGAGAATTCTGGGAAAAAAACAAAATGGTTAAATATAGATTTCTCCCTGCCTTGGGAGGAAAAGAAGAAATGGAGCAATCAAAATAGCAAGAACAGGTGGGCATATATGAGGTGCTATAATAAGTAAGAGACTGAAAATTTTTCCACAGCTGAGAATGTAGAAAAATAATGAGAGAAGAAATTCAGTGTGTTAGTGGTATAACAGTCATTGGATGCTCAGTAACTGGGAAAATACAAATATGCATTAATATGCATCCTTCTCTTTCTTTTGTTTCTTTTTGTGGTTTGTTTGTTGGAGACACTGTGTCCCTGGTTTTTCTGGAACTTACTCTGTAGACCAGGTTGCCCTTGAACTCACAGAGAACCTCCTGCCTCTGCTGGGATTGAAGGTGTGCAGCACCTTTCCCTGGCTTCTTTCATTTTCTTTAATGCCATACATGCATGGAATGGAGTTCTAGGTTTTCAGAATAAAAAAGTGTCATAACCTTAATTGTGTCCTTTCAAATCCATGTGTTAAAATCCCTTACTATCTCAAACTCTGACTGCATTTCTGTTAAGTACTTTAAGGAGACCAGTAAGTTAAAACGAGAGTATTGGTATGAGACTCAGTTCAATCTAGTTCGTAATTAAAAAATAAATAAATAAACTGAAAGACATCAAGGATACCTCAGTTGAAGAAAACACAATAGAAGAACATGAAGAAGGCAGCCTTCTACATGCCAAGGACAGATGAGCCTATATGTACTTTGATCTTGAGTATTCAGTCTCCAGAACTGAAAAACTAAGTGTTTGTAGTTCAAGCCACGGTGCATGGTTTATTATGATTTCCAAGAAAATTAAAACAGATGAATATTTAAATTACCTGCAGTGGTAAATTTCTTCTAAGCTTGAGGTTAAAGTGTCTGACAGTTTCCGTGAATGATGATCATTTTTATTTGAATCATGTTCCTACTAATCTCTAGGTGTGTGATTTTAAGTAATTTGCTTTCTTTGTAACTAAATTTTCTCATTTTAAAACTGGGCATTGTGTCTATATTATATGTCCACTTAAAATAAATAAACAAATAAATATCTACTTTGTCCAGCTGTTATAAGTTTTAAATGAGATAAAGTAGCTAGCACATCTGATACTGGTAGGCTGTTATGAAGATCAGCTATATTATTTATGTATCTTAAGATGTTTAAAGATCTTCTGCCTTCTACCAATGAGCACTCCTGTTTAATAAGCAGTGGTGTTTTGGGAAAAGCTTGGGTCAATGAAGCAATTTAAGTTATGCCAAGGGCAGCTCGCCCCATGTCCCCAATGTTCCTCATTGAGGTTGCAATGGAAGTGGTTATTTGATAATTATTACTTTTCCTTTACTATAATAGGACACCATGACCAAGGCTATTTATAGAAACAATTGTTTATTTGAGGCTTACAGTTCCAAAAAGCTAAGAGTCCATCACCTTCATAGAAGCACTGTAACATGCATTAGATATTGTGTCAAGGCCAGCTGAAAGCTCTCATCTTGAACCCCATAGGAAGCTGAGAGGGAAAGCTCAAAATGGCAGGTCTCCAAGCTCTCTAAGCCCAGCTTCAGTGACGTATTTCCTCTAGCACCGTCACAACTCCTAAGCCTATCCGAATAGGGCCAACAATTGTGGACCAAATACTGAAATGCCAGAGAATAGGGAGGACAAGCCATTCAGACTATCACAAAAATACCTAAAGGTTACAATTTACTGGAGAAAGTAGAGCCGATGAAAAAATTTTAGATGCACATAAACTTAGACGCAAGCGAAGGCGTGGTTTTAGTCTGGTAAATTTTTGACGTCTTGAAACATATTTGAGACATATATTTTTAAATTTTTTGATTTATATGTGTGTATGTGACAGTATTTTTGGTGGTATTTATGTATGTGTGCCTGTGCGTGTGTGTGCGTGTGTGTGCGTGTGTGTGTGTGTGTGTGTGTGTGTGTGTGTGTGTGTGTGTGTGTATGCCTGTGTAAGCCAATGGTTGATAGCAGACGTTTTCCTCACTCATTATCCACCTTACTTTTTGAGAAGAGTCTCTGCTTAGACTTAGAGCTCCCTAGAATCTACTCCCCACCTTCTCCCAGAGGCTAGGGTTGCAGAACACCTCAGTGCTGTGTTTTTCCATGGATGCTAGAGATTAAAAAACAAAACAAAACAACAAAAAAAACAACTCAGATGCTCCTGTCATGTAGTAACACTTTGCCAAACGAGCCATCTCCCAAACCCAGCATATGATTTTTAACACATTGTTTTTTGCTATTATTTCTCAGCCTCAGACATTGTTCTAAGTACATTTTGTATATTATCACATCCTCATCCTAAGTGTGTTAAATAAATAATATTCATAAAACTTTCTTGGGCAAATACATGCATTTTATTTATTCTGAAACACATGTAGCACAAAGCACTTATCTGCAGGATAACACCATGCTGTCCTTTTTTAGGGAAATTGATGTGATTCACTCATTTGAGGATTAAGTAAATACAAATGTAGCATATTGCAAGATTAAAAACAAGTTCTCTGATCTTGGACTCATATCCCGAATATACACCTTAACAGTTTCTACAGGCTGAATCACTGAGAACCATTTTCAAGGTTTTATGAACACGGGTGCCGAGACAGGAAACTCAGTTCATATGCAAAGAACATGATTATTCAAACTCCTAGGACACACCGGCTACATTTGCAACTCTAGAAACCACTATTAGAGGGGAACGTTGGGATCAGCTGGGAACGTTCCCTAATTCTGAGTACTAACAACTCAAGTACAACTTTGCATTTAGAATTATGTTTTATGCGTATCAGTGTTTTGATTGCAGGTATCTATGTGTACCATGTATGTGCCTGGTGCCTGGGAAGGCCAGAAGAGAATATCAGATCCCCTAGAACTGAAGAAGTAGATGGCTTTGACACGCCATATGGATATTGAGAACCAAACCTGGGTGCCCCAAAAGAGAAACAGATGCTCTTAACCATTGAGCCATCTCTCTAGCGTCAATGTATCTCTTTTTATAAGAATTGAAATAGGTTCTTGAGTAAGATATTTGATTACTTCATGGTCTAGGGAG
This sequence comes from Acomys minous, assembly GCF_964271855.1. Taxonomy (NCBI): domain Eukaryota; kingdom Metazoa; phylum Chordata; class Mammalia; order Rodentia; family Muridae; genus Acomys; species Acomys minous. The sequence goes on along the minus strand of NC_140492.1, from coordinate 84,124,806 downwards.
AAACGGCAGGAGACTGAGGAGGGGTCAGTATAAACAGCGATGCCTTCGCCATGCCTTTACCATGCTAGTAGAGACTGCAATGGGTCTGTAACTACAGCTGTGCAAAAATAGGGACTAAGGAAACATCAGCACAATAGCCAAACACTGACATGCATTAAATGCGAGAGGAGAGTAAAGATAAGATTAAAATATTACAATCACTTTATTCATTTTTTTTCCTCCTTTATTAATTTATTCTTGTTACATCTCAATGGTTATCCCATCCCTTGTATCCTCCCATTCTTCCCTCCCTCCCATTTTCCCCTTATTCCCCTCCCCTATGACTGTTCCTGAGGGGGATTACCTCCCCCTGTATATGTTCATAGGGTATCAAGTCTCTTCTTGGTAACCTGCTGTCCTTCCTCTGAGTGCCACCAGGTCTCCCCCTCCAGGGGACATGGTCAAATATGAGGCACCAGAGTATGTGAGAAAGTCATATCCCACTCTCCACTCTACTGTGGAGAGTGTTCTGTCCATTGGCTAGATCTGGGTAGGGGTTTAAGGTTTACACCGCCTGTATTGTCCTTGGCTGGTGCCTTAGTTTGAGCGGGACCCCTGGGCCCAAATCTGCCTATCATAATGTTCTACTTGTACAATGAGTAAATTACAAGACATGATGCTGGTTTAAAGAAAGAGAATAAGTTGCATTTATAAGATATTGTAGCAGGCAGGTGAGAGGGTGTCAGCAGGTGGAGCTGCCTAAAGCAATCTTGGAAACCTTGCTGTGGCACCAGGACCCACATAGTTTAGAAATGTTTATTATGTGTATCATGTAGGCTTCATGTATACCCTGGCAGTGGCCCTCTACCCCAGAGAAAAAAACCAAAAATATAAGCAAATTTTAAAATATAATAAAATATTATGGTTTGCTTTCCATCCGTACACTACATTTCAGCTTTGTCTAGTTTGGAAACACAGACAGTTCTTTTACAAATTGTAATGACTTAAAAATACTAGAGACCAAAGAGAAGTACCTTTGAATTATAGATATGTAAATTCAACATTATTTGATTTTAAGTGAGCCAAGTCAACACATAAGGAGATTGTCCCTCCAGGCAAACCACTTGCTGTTGACACAAATTGCTATTTGACAAGGGATTAAAAGGAAAGTGAAGCAGAAGGAACATTAAAATGTAAACAGTGTCCAAGCCTTGTTGCTTGTGCCTTTTGCTAGGTACTTTACAAATTGGGAGTTAATGCTGGCTATTTTCAGAGGTTTTTGTTTAGTTTTGTCTTAAGAGCTATTGGATTTTTAACTGTTTCTAGAAGCACACTGCTCTGAGACCAAACTCTCAAGATTTATACTTGTAAAGATAAAGAAATTCAGCTGGTTTGGGGAGTTGTTCTTCCAATTAGAAATGACATTCAAATACCACCATCAGATCTGTGAGATTTTGTTTGCTTTTCAGGAATTGAGGTTTTTTGTGGTCATTGAAGATCACTTGGGCGGTCGCTGGAAGATCCTCCAGAGGTCCACGGCTTTAGCTGTGTTCCGCTTTGCTTTATCGGGATAGTACACAGCTAGGGATGTTGGCATGCCTTCTGATAGTCCAACACACCACACTCTTCCTGCAGGGTTCAGTCAGCAGTGCAATAAATCAGAGCTTGAAAAAGTTAATGCCTCCCTCTGAGTACCAAAGTTGTCTATTCTATAAGACAGAAGTCACCCAAAGTACTAATATACACTGTATGCTGGGCATAGGGGTGTAAGAAAATAGTATTGTTGCTTTTCAAAAGGGATAAGGCTTTTCCCCAGAACTCACTATGTAGCCAAAGACAACCTTGACTTTCTAATTTTCTTCTTCTATCTCCCCAGTGCTGGGATCAGATGTGTGCCTTAACATTCAGTTTTATGCAGTCCTGGATGTCGAGCCCAGAGACTTCCATGTCATGCTATGTGAGCACTCTACCAAATGAGCTATATTCCCAGCTCTCACTGTAGCTTATGATAACACATAGCAACAAAGATAAGAAAAATACATTGAAAAGACTTTCTAACTTCCCATGGGAAGAAAAATAACAGAAACTGATAAAACAATTAACATGCACCTTTGAAAATACAGCAAAAAATAAGTTAAAAGGTCAGAAAAATAATGGTCGATAGTGAATTTTGGTGCCTGGGTTTAGCAGAGCTCATAATTAAACAGAACAAAGACCAAAATACTTATAATACACTAATAATATGAATATTTCATATATGAAACTATATTCCTTCTTTTATTAATTCTTTTTCTAAACATAAGTTGTGTTCTCAAGCCACAGGCTTGAGAAATTGCAGTTGTGACTTATTTCTGGTTTCCCTGGCTTTGGGCTAGCTGCTTAGGCTATCTAAACCCATTTTTCTCACCTGTAAAATATAGTTATTACACATAAACTCACTGTTAATGATAAGTGCTCCATAAAATAATGTAAGCTGCCCCATGGTGTTCGCTTGACAAGTGCTGGCTTGTTAATTGTAGTAACATTAATTTTACACTGTGTATTAAACCTGTGTTATCTTTTAAGACAGTGGTTCCACACTGTGTGACTCTGTGTCGTTGCATACACATCACGCTCGGGCTTCCATTTCAAAGACACCCACACTCCTATAATGTGTTGTTGACATGTCCCACAATCCTCTCAACTTAAATTACCATTATACGAAACTTATGAGAAAATTCAGCTCAAAGCAGATATGTCACTAAACTACACTTTGAAATTAAAAATACAGGAACATGGAAAACAAAGCATCACCATCCTACTGACGTGTTTACATGCTGGAACCATGCAAGTGGACGCACATGTCTGGGTATGTTTTATGCTTTCATTCATTATACAAAATACCATGGCACTCCCACTGAATTGGAAAGCTGAGAATCTGCATGGCTGCTCTGTTTCCACCGAGAACAGAAGGAACCTAGTGGTCTGATTTGGAAAACCAAGAGGTACACAGGAAACAATTGAGAAATGGTCTTGTGAGTGCAGCTAAATGTCCCTGGCATAACCTTTGCGTGTTTAGATTCCAACAGTTTTGGTAGACATTAGAGGGCAAAGGTGTGTAAGCGCACAAGGAGATGAGGGCTCGAAATTTTGGTCCCCTCACTGCATTCCCTTTCTCCCACTATGTCTGTTTCATAGACTTGACCATGATAGTTGTCTTTTGAACTTAAGTCATATTCTGTCATTTCCTCTTCAAGAGCTTTCATATGTGTCCCAGGAGTGTGAAATGTAAACACCTAGGCAAATATACTGGTCCTTGCGGGGACTACATCATATGTATTTCAACCTCAAGTCCCTGGCCCTCCACACCAGAAATTCAGAGACTGGAAATTAGAGTTGGATTTTAGCTTGGCTTCATAACCTGCCTCTTCCTGAATGTCCCTTTTCAGAGTCACACTCAACCCTCTTTCAGAAACAATTTGAGGTATGATTGCTTCAGGAATTTTTTTTTGTTGGCATTCCCAATTTAAATCAGATTCCCTTCATTCAGTCATTAATTCAACAAATAGTTTAATGCCAACACTGTATTGTGTTGGCTCAGTTTATTAACAATTAAACTTTATTATACAACCCAACTAGCATATACAAGAAGGAAAAAAAGGTTAAAGGGACAGAAGATTAAAACCTCCTGGAATCCGTCGGCAGGACGGGTCCTTAGGTGTCTCAGTCCCACGAGCTGGTCCGGTCCCTTCCTCTCTCTCCGCGCCTTCTCCTTCTCTCCTTCTACCTCTTGTTTTTCTCTCCCCCACCTTCCCAGTCATATGCAAAGGGCGGTCCCTTCTCCCTTCGAGGGTCAGTTAGGAAAACAATAGCCACGGTGGGGTTCCTAGGTAGGCTTCCTGAATTCCAAGCCCAGGAAGGCTCCAAACAGTCTCTCACAAGGTATTCATGGTGTGCCCCAAGGGTAAAGCCCGCCAAGACTGCTTCCACCTGCGACAAAGCTTAATCTATCCCACAGTATTGACTTTATTTTATACTCTGGAAATACACCCATGCTCATATTAACTAAAAACCTCTCCTAGAGGCTACTTAATCCTCATGGGGAGAGATAGAGACAATGATTAAAACATGGAAGTCAAGGTAGAACACACAGTATAGGAGAAGGCTTGGGCCTCTTGGGTGTTCAGGATGCCCTGACAAGCAAGGCCAAGCAACACAGTACCATAAGGAAATGAAAGTAGCAATCTTAAGAAAGCAGAGACATGGCCTTGTTCAAAGGAAAGCTGTGGCAGAATGAGGGAAAGAGAGCCCCCAAAGCCTGAAGGGAACGCACTTAATCTAGATTGTGGTTGGCTGTGTCAATCATTTTATCAGGCTTATGTGGACTCTGGCATTTACTAGGGATTGGTTACGCTAAAAAAAACTGTTTTAAATGCCTTACTCTGTTTCTACCTTAAGAAAACTGTGAAGCACCATTAGCAAGCCAATTTCCACTTTAGAGTACCACAGTCAAATTGGAGAAAAGTCTAGGTGCACTTGATTAGAGTTACCAAGATAATTTATATTATTTGTGGCTATTGTAAAGAATGTGGAGTCCTTAATTTTTTTCTCAGTCCATTTATCACTTGTATACAGGAGGGATAGTGATTTTTTTAAAAATTAATCTTGTATCCAGACACTTTGCTGAAGGTATTTATCAGCTATAGAAGTTCTCTGGTGGAATTTTTGGGGTCACTTATGTACACTATCATATCATTTGCCAATAGTGATACTCTGACTTCTTCTTTTCTGATGTGGATCCTCTTTATCTCCTTTAGTTGTCTTATTTCTCTAGCTAGATCTTCTAGTGCTGTATTGAAGGGTTATGGAGAGAGTGGGAAAGTTGTCTTATCCCTGATTTCAGTGGAATTGCTTGAGTTTCTGTCCATTTACTTTGATACTGGCTATTGGTTTGCTGTACATAGCCTTTATTATATTTAGGAATGGGCTTTGTATCCCTGTTCTCGACAAGATTTTTATCATGAAGAGGTGTTGGGTTTTGTCAAAGGCTTTTTCTGTATCTAATGAGATGATCATGTAATTTTTTTTCTTTCAGCTTGCTTATATGGTAGATTACAGTGATGGATTTTCCTATGTTGTACCATCCCTGTATCCCTGGGCTGAAATATGCTTGGTCATGTTAGATGATGTATTTGATGTGTTCCTGAATTCTGTTCCTAAGTATTTTATTGAGTATTTTTACATCAATGTTCATGGGTGAAATTGGACTGAAATTATCTTTCTTTGTTGAATCTTTATGTGATTTACATATCTGGGTAATTGTCTCCTCATAGAATGAGTTCGTCAATGTTCTTTTTGTTTCTGTTTTGTGGAATAGTTTGAGGAGTATTGGTATTAGCTCTTCTTGAAGGTCTATTAGAATTCTGCACTGACCCATCTGTCCTTGAGCTCTTTTGGTAAGATAAGAACTTCAAGTCTCTGAAGAAAGAGATTGAAGAATATATCAAGAAAATGGAAAAATCTCTTATGTTCTAATCCTACCATGGATTTGTAGAATTAACATAGCAAAAATGGCCATCTTGCCAAAAGCAATCTACACATACACAGCAATCCCCATTAAAATACCAACAAAATTTTTTACAGACGTTGAGAAAACAATTCTAAACTTCATATAGAAAAACAAGAATCCCAGAGTAGCTAAAACTATCCTATCCAATAATAGAGATTCTGGAGGTATCTCCATCCCTGACTTTAAGCTATACTACAGAGCAATAGTAATAAAAACTACATGGTACTGGTATATAAATAGACTGGTTGATCAATACAATCAATCAAAGTCCCAGAAAGAAATCCACATACCTATAAACACTTGATTTTTGACAAAGGAGCCAAAAACCATACAATAGGGAAAAAAAGCATTTTCAACAAATGGTGCCAGGCTACTTGGATGTCTACATGTAGAAAAATGCAAATAGATCCTTATTTATCACCCTGAACAAAACTCAAGTCCAAGTGGATGAAAGACCTCAACATAAAATCAGGTACACTAAATATATTACAAGAGAAAGTGGGAAAGAGAACTGAACTCATTGGCACAGAAACAACTTCCTGAACAGAACACCAATAGCTCAGGCCCTAAGATTAATAATTAATAAATGGAACCTTTTAAAATCAAAAAACTTCTATAATACAAAGGACACTGTCAGTAGAATGAAACGATCATCCATATTTTGGAAAAAGATCTTTATCAGCTCTACATCTGACAAAAGGCTGATATCCCAAATGTATAAATAACTCAAAAAATTACAAGCCAACAAACAAAATAACCCAATTAAAAATGGGGCACAGAGCTAAACAAAGAATTCTGAACAGAGGAATCTCGAATATCTGAGAAGCACTTGAACAAGTGCTCAGTGTCCTTAGTCATCAGGGAAATGCAAATCAAAACAACTCTGAGATTCCATCTTACACTCCTCAGATCAATACGTCAAGTGACAGCACATGCTAGGGAGTGTGTGGAGAAAGGGGAACACTTCCCCATTGCTGGTGTGAGTGCAAACTGGTACAACCACTTTGGAAACCAATGTAGCACTTTCTTAGAAAATTGGGAATAGCTCTATCTCAAGACCTAGCTATACCACTCCTGAGCATACACCCAGAATAATCTCCACCATACAACAAGGACATTTGTTCAGCTATGCTCGTAGCAGCTTTATTTGTAACAGCCAGAATCTGGAAACAACCTAGATGTCTCCCAACCAAAGAATGGATAAAAAAAAAAAAAAGGTATGGTACATTTACACAATGAAATATTGCTCAGCCACTAAAAACAAGGAAATCACACAATTTTCAGGTAAATTGATGGAACTAGAAAAGATGAACCTGAGTGAGGTAACTCAGACCCAGAAAGACACGTATGTTATCTACTCACTTATAAGCAGATTTTAGCCATTTGTACAGGATAACCATACTACAAGTCACTGACCCAAAGAAGATAAGTAACCAAGGGGACCCAAGAGAGGATGCTTAAATCTCACTCAGAAGGGAAAATGGAATAGACAGAGGAAAATAGAATAAACAGACATAGTGGTTGAAAAGAACAGGGGAGGGAAGGGAGCACAGAGAGAAATAAGGCTTGACATCAGACCTGGGGATAGTGGGGAACAGGAAGGTAGAAGGCCTGCTGAGAAAAGAGAAACTGTGGACAGGGGCACCTCTGTGACAAGCTGGAGACCTAAATCAGGATCTGAGGGGAACTATAGCTGAGACGCTTAGTAGCAGAGGCCATGGCGACTGAAGAGGATGATGCCCTCTAACTAGACAAGACTCCTAGTAGAAGGTGAAGAGCACCAACCCACTCATAAAAACTTCGATCCAAAACTCACCCTGACTCACAATGCAGCAATATAGGAGGAACAGATAGAGCAGAAACTGGGGGAATAGCCAACCGATGCCTGGACCAACCCCAGGATACCACAGATGCTGCTGATGGGCAGCTCAAGTTTCATGTGGGTCCTCTGATAAAGGGAGAGGGGCTGTCTCTGACATGGACTCTGTTGCCAGCTTTTAGATCACTTCCTCCTGGTGGGACTGCCTTGCCAGGCCACAGGAGAAGAGGATGAACTCAGTCCTGATGCAAATTGATAAGCTGGGCTGGTTGGGTAGGGGGTTCCCCTTTTCTGAGGAATAGGGAAGAGGGGGGAGGGAGGGGGGACTGGGAGGAGAGGAGGGGGTGCTACAAGTGGAATGTAAAGTGAATAAGTAAATAAATTCTCAACCTCCTTAATCATCAGGGAAATGCAAATCAAAACAGCTCTGAGATTCCATCTTACACCCATCAGAATGGCTAAGATCAAGCGACACCACATGCTGGCGAGGATGTGGGAAGAGAGGAACATTCCTTCATTGCTGGTGGGAATGCAAACTAGTACAGCCACTTTGGAAATCTATCTGGTGCTATCTCAGAAAAATGAGAATAGGGCTTCCTCAAGACCCAGCTATTCCACTCCTTGGAATATACCCAGAAGATGCTCCAGCACACAACAAGAAAATTTGCTCAACCATGGTCATAGCAGCCTTATTCATAATAGCCAGAACATGGAAACAGCCTAAGTGTCCATCAGTAGAAGAATGGATAAAGAAACTGGTACATATATACTATGGAATACTATTCAGCTATTAAAAACAAGGAATTCCCGAAATTTGTGGATAAATGGATTGAGCTAGAAATGATCATAATGAGTGAGTTAACCCAGAAGCAGAAAGACTCAAATGGTATATACTCACTTATATCTGCATATTAGCCCAAGGGGCATGCCCCACGAAAGCCTTCACTTACCAGGAAACTGAGACAGAGGAGAGGACATTCTAGTGGGACTCTAGATGAGAGACGCATGGGAGAATGGCAAAGTAGAAGGACCCAGAGGGTCCTAGAAGCCTACAAGTAGAACATTATGATAGGCAGATTTGGGCACAGGGGTCCCACTCAAACTAAGGCACCAGCCAAGGACAATACAGACGGTAAACCTTAAACCCCTACCCAGATCTAGACAATCAACAGAACACTCTCCACAGTAGAGTGGAGAGTGGGATATGACTTTCTCACATACTCTGGTGCCTCACCTTTGACCATGTCCTCTGGAGGGGGAGGCCTGGTGGCACTCAGAGGAAGGACAGCAGGTTACCAAGAAGAGACTTGATACCTTATGAACATATGCAGGGGGAGGTAATCCCCGTCAGGAACAGTCATAGGGGAGGGGAATAAGGGGAAAATGGGAGGGAGGGAAGAATGGGAGGATACAAGGGATGGGATAACCATTGAGATGTAACAAGAATAAATTAAGAAAGGAGAAAAAAATAAAAAAAATTAAAAAATAAAAAATAAGTAAATAAATTAATAAAAACATCTAGTTGCACCAAATACATTGGAATGTCTTTGTTTTACCTTGGTTGTGTTGCTGCCTTTATTTACTATTTATTTTACAGACATAGTCTGAATGGCACAAGCTGGCCTCCAACTTCCGATGTAGCAGGGGATGGCCTGGAGCTCCTGACAGCCCAAATGCTGAGATTACAGGTGGGCACCCCAGCGCCCGACGCATGCAGTTCAACATTGCTGATATAACCCTTTCCATAAACCTAGATGCTGAAACAACACAAATGTGTTACCTTATTTCTGAGGTCAGAATTCTGCCACAGATCCCCGTAGAGTGTTGGCAGGCTACTTTTCCTCATGGAGTTTCTGAGATATAACCATTTCCTTTTCCAGCTTCAGGGTCTGGCTGCTTTAACTCAAAAGCCAGCAAAGTCAGGGTGAGTGTTTCTCACACCGACCTCTTCTATTCTTTTGTTCTTCCACACTGTTATTACTTCTATTAAAATGTATATGCAAATAAATGCATGTTTATTGATTTTTGTCCATTAAAAAAATTACCAAATCTTTGTTTTCCTTCTGCCAAGTTTAACACTAACAAGAAAAGCCAATGTTCAAAATCTTTTCGGTTCACTTTTTCACAAATGTTACCATTAGGTGTACTTGTTAATTTAAAACAGAAAATAGGTGCCAAAAGGATGGCTCCATGGTTAAGAGCTCTTGTTACTCTTAGAGAGGACCTAGGTACAGTTCCCATCACCCACAGAGTCAATCACAACCCTCTGTAACTCCAGTTCCTGGGGATCCGATGCCCTCTTCTGGTTTCTACTGGCACTGCACACATTTGGGACACTACACGCAGGCAAACACACACACATATAAATTAAACATTGTCTGAAAATACTTTAGAACATGAAATAAACAGTCTCTATTGTAATAGAGCCTGTGCAGGAGTCAAACACGCTCACTTTTCCATGAGCCCTTGTGTCTCTGTCCCACTTTTTAAAGAAGACATACGTGTTCTTGTTCTTCCGAAAATGCACTTTGATGCACTCTCCTGAAGCACAGTTTCGTGATGACAATCCATAGAACAGTCTGTAGCACTGATGTGTAGGACGACTCCTTAGAGCAAGGTCATGTGCTGGTGTCTGCCTATTTTACAGTGGTTTCCATCCAGGGCTCTTAGTGAAGTTCAAGATGGGAGAACGTGAGCCGCACCAGAACACTTCAAACTTCAGCAGACTGCAAAAGGGGACAGCAAAGACAAAGACAGCTTTCCATCACTGCACCTCAGCGCTACACAACTGACAGTGTTCCCACGCTGTCTTCTGAGAGAATGACTCATAGGCCAAATACTGAATGCAAAAGACAGAAATCACACAGATACTTAACCATGGTTCATTAAAGATAATCACTTCTAGGAATCACAAGCAGAAAGGATTTCTGGAAAACATCAACTTTTGCTGCCAGCATTTTATACTAAAATTTTAAAAAATCAAATATTTGGGGGCAAAACATGAACATTAAGTCAGCTTCAGTTGGTTTCATACTAATGAAAACCCTCAATTTTCCCCTAAGGTTATAAAGTGAACTAAAGTTAAATTTACAGTCCGAGGTTTGGGTGGTTTTAGAAGCCATAAATAAGAATAAAATGCTAAGATAAGCAAACTGCACAGATAGCAACATGGGTTTTTCCTTATGTGGAAATCAAGGATTTTAATACATACATACAGTGTGATATATAAATGTATACATATATGTATATACATGTATATATTGTATACGTATGAGATGAAACTAAAAAGAGGAGTACATGTATAAAAAGTGAACTAGTGCTGATAAGTGATAGTAATGAATCATGAATATGATGAAAACACATGATGCACATATACATGTAAATGTTATACAAAACTCATTACTTTATACAATATATTTATAGTAATAAAAACATAGGTGAAGGTGGAAGAAAAAATGTGTGTTGAAGGCACAACATTGTAGTATTCATATATTCCAGAACTCAAGATATGAAGGAAGGATTGTGATGGGCAGACCAGTTTGGTCAACGTAGCAAGAGCCTAGCAAAATATATGATAGATAGATAGATAGATAGATAGATAGATAGATAATAGAAGGTAGACAGATGGATGATAGAGCAAGCGATATGTAGTAGCATAAATGAATAGGTATATCTAGTATTTTGACTGATAGTTTCTAAGTATGTTGTAATCAAGATACCCTGCATGAAAAAAAAATGACTCTTATTAGAAAAGCTTGGGGAAACATTCATGGCTCTCACTAATGGTTGGTCAAATCTTTAGAAAGTCAGGTGACACTGAATTCTTCACATCCAATAAAATCCAAAGAAACCATCATAATAAAATTGAAAGTTTAAATATAATTTTAATAATATGCCACATTATGTTATCTGTGACATACAACTAAGAAATAACACACACACACACACACACACACTTATATAAGAAATTATGAACTTAAAAGGAAGTGGGGGAAAATAGGACAGGAAGATGAAAGACTGGAAAGGAGGAGGCATATTACTGATAAAAAAGTCTCAAAATTTTGAAAATTAAATTAAAAATAAATTAGTGTAAAGATTTTTTAGTTTTAGTAACAGATAATATACATGTAACTATGAATATATACCTTTTAAATTAAAATTTTAAAATGTTTTTAAATTTTAATAGTTTTTCAGAATATTTATATCTTGTATTTATTTAAGTAGTTGTATACAACAATAATAATTAGAATAACAATACAATTCTGACAAAAAAAGTTGGCATTTTGACCCTATGACTTATAGGAAGTATTCATCAGCACATTTATAAATTACTGTATTTTATTGCAAATAATCAAAACAAAGTATACAAAGGAAAATTTCCAGTTACTATAATATCCTCTCATGGGCTCAATCCTGTGAAGGAATGCAATGACTGTATGAAACCAGACAGAAAATTTCTCAGCTATTAAGAAAACTTATTCATCTTTTAATGGGTTCTGGTGGCCTCTATGTCAGTGTGGTACTCAGATTCCATGAATGCTTTTAAAGGAGTGGTGTTACCGTCTTATTTTACAGTAGAAATAATTGCTATAAAACAGAAGTTTAGAGCAAATTTTGTTCCTAAAAAGACTTTGGGCAGCAGCTCAATATTGTGGAAGGCTCATATAGACCACACCCGCAAAAAGTGATGACCACTTTAAGACTTTCTGTATCTTCCTCTTTTTTTAATAAACAGAAGGGCCATCACCTACAGAAGAAATCTAACCGATCCTCCATTTAGACCAAGTCTCCTACAGAAAGTTGTCTGAAAAGCTAAATAACATTTCCATTTGTGACCACAGTTGGATATGGGAAAGATCACAAAGGTTTAAGCCGAACTTCTAATGAAAGTGGGGAAAACAGGCTTCCCTGAAAAGTGCTAACTGGAAGTAGCTTAATGGCTGCCAAGTTTGTGAATCGCACACGTTTTGTGAAAAGTCTAGGCAAACTCAATCAGCCAGAATCCTATACTTGCTGCCCCATTAGCCGACATCCCCAAAGTGTACCTTTGAATGGCCAGAGATAACTATAGTAGATGCAGCAAGATTATACCCCAAAAGAAGCTAAATAATTTGAAGCCACTCTGTGTGTCAGGGCACACAGAGTAGGTACAATATCCTCAAGCTACACAAGCGTGCATTGATTGGCTTGGTCAAACTTGCAGAGACAGAACACAGGTTCCCTCCTCCTACCTCTTCTACACGGCATGGACACATCTTCTCTATTGACAAAGAGCAAAGGTTATTTTAAAACTTCCTTCCATATATTTAATTTTTTTCCCTTACTTTTTGATTGAGGTGTAATATACATGGATTACACAAGTTTAAAATGAACACCTTGAATACTTTTGAAATACATGCACCTGTGAATATGTATATAGATTAAAAAAGACCGGTGCCATGTCCCCTGGAGGAGGAGACCTGGTGGCACTCAGAGGAAGGACAGCAGGTTACCAAGAAGAGACTTGATACCCTATGAGCACATACAGGGGGAGGAGGTCCCCCTCAGGAACAGTCATAGGGGAGGGGAGTAAGGGGAAAATGGGAGGGAGGGAGGAATGGAAGGATACAAGGGATGGGATAACCATTGAGATGTAACGAGAATAAATTTTAAAAAAACAAACAAACAACAAAAAAGACATGTGCACCCATGTCTTCCCCACATCCTCCAATCATGACTGTCCACTCTCCTGCCACAGGAGAACACTTCTGACTCCTGGGTCGCCTTCACCTATCTTTTAAGCTTCATAAAAACACAAGTACACACTTTTGCTTTTGAATTGATAATAAAGGTAAGGTCGGTGGACGTTTATCAGAACACGTACAAAACATCTAAGAAACTAAACGTGGTATTAACCTTACATTTTCTTGTACTTACCTAAATATTTTAAAATTAAGTTTCGAGTTGTCTAAAATCAAATCCTACTCAATTAGTGATGGAGATAAAAATTAATATAACTTCCTCAAAGGAACCTAAAAGCTTATAGGTTTGGTCAACTCATGAGCAGTTAGCAGCTTGAAGGACAGAACTTTTCCCCCTTGTTTTGGCCTTCTTCCTCCTTCCTTCCTTCCGCCCTTTCCGACCTCCATCCCTCTGTCTTCTCTTTCCTTCCTCCTTCCTTCCCACTTTCCTTCCTTCTGCCCCCCTCTCCCCTCCCTCCTTCTTTTGTTTCTTCCATCTCTGCTTCTTTCTTTCTAGTTTCATTTTTCCCCTCAGCTGTATTTCTAAATGTCCTTCCTGTGAGCTTGAGTCTTCCTCACATTTCATTTTCAGCCACATCTCCTTCTTAATAGTGATAACTAAAATCTGGGACATGTTTGTGCCTAATTCACAGTCAACCACAGGAGAACCAAGTAAGATGATAAAGGAAAAGATGATAATAGTCTTTTGTAGTTAATGGGACTGTCTCTTTGTTGGCTAAGATGCTTAAAAATTTAACAGAAATCTGAAAATCTTGGAAAACTCAGAGGCTGGCCACAACTTCAAGCAGACGTGTCTCACTCCTGCTTTCCTTTGCATTCGCTTATGGATTCTGCCAGGTTCTCATATTATCGATATAGATATTTCATTCTTGAGATTTTATTACTAAAATGCTTTGTAATTATTATGTATTGGTAGATACCTAAGTCTTTATTAGCACTAGCATGATCTTTCTCTGACTTCAGTAACAAAACTATCTCTAACTTGGTGAGCTTAAAAAAAACCTGCAAATGCATTACCGTGAACGCATTTGGGCCTCCCTGGAAACAATCAAAGCGCTGGCTGTACTGCATTCCTTCTTGCTTTTAGTTCGTTTATTTTTATTTTTAAATTTTTTGAGAATATAATTACATCATTTACCCCTCTCATTTCTTCCCTCCAAAACTTCCCATATACTGCACTCTTTCAAATTCATGTCCTCTTTTTTCATTAATTGCTCTTATATAATCACATGTAAGAAGTTCAGAATCACAGCCAGCCAACTCTGTATAATGTTGCTTGTGTGTATATATTTTCACAACTGACAACTGGTATAGGATAACTAATTGGTGCCCTTTTTCTTAGGGAAGGCTCTTTCTCCCACTCTGAGCATCCCTTGATCGATATGGGTTTTGTGTAGGTTTTGAGGCCTCGTGAGCTTTCTTCTGTCTACACTAATAGGTCTGTTGATGATGTGTCCCTGTGCAGCTAACGTTTTTTGTCTTTTTAATGCAGAATATTTTTATCCTTAGGCTCCTCCCAGATCACCCCACTCAACTTTATACCCTCTTTCTTTAAAAACAGAAAAGAAAATAATTTCTTCTTAGGGCTCTGTGGTCAATTTCCTTCCTTGCCTTTTCTACGTTTTTGAAGATGTTTGAACACCTTGCCTCACGGCTCCCTTTCTCCATTTTCAAAGCCATCTGCGTGTCTTTTGTTTTTGAATTCAGCCGACAAAGGTTGCCAGGCTTTAAGGAAATACGGTCTCCTTTAAAAGGAAAAATGGTTTGAGTTCACCCAGATAAGCACAAAATAATCTAATCTCAGGGTCCCTAATCAAAATCACATTTGTGACATGATTTCCATCATTTAAAGAAACGCAGTCATAAATCCCCAGGGATGAGGATGACTTCCGGCAGCCATTCTAACAGCCCACATATGCGAGATTACTTCCGGCAGCCATTCTGACTAACAGCCCACACCTGCGCGCTCTCCGACAGCAACAAGCATCCCAGTCCACCTCACTTTTCCAACATGAGCCGCAAGTGGAGCTCATTACTGCTCATTCAATGCTGTTAATCAGCCATGAGCTTGGGACCAATTTAAAATGTTATACTCTTCTGTACGAAGAAGTAATATCTATAAAAGAAGAACCCCAGACAAGGTATAGAGTGAAATTAATGTACCTTTTTTTTAAGGAAAAAGAACTTTCTACTAAAACAAATAAATATCATGGTGGTGAAATGAAATAAAAGACGCCAACTGCTTCCAGAAAGGTCAGTTCAGGGGACACCAAGGATGAGGCTGTGGAAACAACGTAAGAATGAGGAGGACTCACTGCAGAGTGGGGAACCCTGCAGCAGAGCTGTGTCCCCCAGACATGACAACACGTGACATGAGTGTACTTGGATTGGCTGTGACTATGACCATATGCAGAGGCCTTATGTTCTAAATCTCAGCTGGATCAAAGAGGACCTCACGAGGTCCTAACACCAGCTGAGGAGCTATCGGTGGCTGACAGCTGCTGGAGGAGGGAAAGCCAGATTCCTTCAGGGATGTGAGCCTAGGTATGCAGCCCACGCTACAGCCCACAATCTTTACCCATGCACATATTCGCAGCACAAATTGGGTGTTGGTAAAATACAGTGTAAGCATGAAGCATGTGCAGGTTCAGAAACCAAGGAGGTCTTTGTCACATGATAAGATACACTGAGATGGATAGAAAACTATTTCTCTATTGATTTCACAAAAAAATAAAAAATAAATAAATAAAAAAAAAGAATTATCACCAAAGACATTGTGAGCTTTTTTAATCTTCAATATTCTTGCTAACATGTTTGAAAAGTGTAGAGGTGAAAAAAAAAAAAAGGAAATAGTAAGACTGAGGAAATGCCCCAACACAAGAAAAGCATGAGGAAGAGAGCACAGGGATACTAGATCAGGATCCGGCCTGATAGAGAACAGTAGCAGAAAACTGGAGAAACGTGAGAAAGAGTTATAGATTAATTAACAGCACTCAGAGGAAGGATAGCAGGTTACCAAGAAGAGACCTGATACCCTATGAGCATATACAGGGGGAGGAGGTCTCCCTCAGTCACAGTCATAGGGGAGGGGAGTAGGAGGAAAGTGGGAGGGAGGGAGGAATGGGAGGATACAAGGGGTGGGATAACTATTGAGATGTACTATGAATGAATTACTAAAAAAAAAAAAAAAAAAAAAGCAGGGTTAGTTTCCTAAACTTGATAAGTGTACCAAAACGGGCTAAAATGTTAGTACCCAAAAGGTAGATAAAGAAGTCTGTTTTTGCAAGTCTCAAAATCCATTTAACTTACTAAACTTTCAAATCGAGTTAGTTCAAACCAGGCAATGGTTTTTATTTTGTTAATGAACTCTTTTCTGAAAACGGGGCTCCTAATTTTGTGTTTTACTGTCACTGTGTCCTTTCTAAAGGCTTCCGTTTGCCTAGCAGTAATGTTCTCACTAAGAGTAAAACCCTGGAAACTCAATGTTCCCTCTCCCGCCTCTGTTTTTAAACCTGAACTGGGGCATTTTTTTCACAGTACCTGTAGAAGTCTTCTTTTTGCTAAAATTTAAATATTGTTCATTATCTTATAAACTTCTAGTATTATTTAAATAGTGCAATACTGAGTCTGGACATAGTGGTTAAATAATGGTGGCTGGCCCCGTAGCCACTCAGTATTGTGTGCTTAAAGCACACTATTCTAACTTCTATAATGAAGTCATTAGAGTCATCTGGCTTGCTACTGTTCCTGCTGGCTCTGTTCTGCTTTGTGTTCGTCTCTGAGGCAAGGCTGATACATCTCTGGACTATGCTTAGGATTTTTTATTGGCTTAGCTTTGGGGGAGTTTGTTTTTTGCTGTTTTACTGTTTGCTAGCATGGAACTATTCCAGCTTTCAAGTGGCTGCTTTCTATTTATTATGTATTCATGTGTGTATGTGTGTGTGTGTGTGTGTGTGTGTGTGTGTGTGTGTGTGTGTGTGTCAGAAGCTAACTAATTTTATGAAATGTGTTCTCTCTCTTGACCTTTAAGTGGAGCCTGGAAATGGAACTCAGGTCATGGAACACTTGCAGAAAGTGTTTTTCTTCCCTGGGTCATCTTATTGGCCCTCAAGTGGTTTTTTTTTTCTTTTTTTCTTTTTCTTTTTAAGTGTAAACTCTGTTACTAGATATACCACAAATCCCCCTCTATTTACTCTTTTTTACTTTATTTTATTAATTTATTCAGATTACATCTCAGTTGTTATCCCATCACTTGTATTCTCCTGTTCCTCCCTCCCTCCTGCTTTCACCCTATTCCCCTCCCCTACGTCTATGACTGAGGGGGACCTCCTCCCCCACTATATGGTCATAGGCTATCTATCAAGTCTCCTTTGGTAGCCTGCATATTCTTTCTCTGAGTGCCACCAGGCTTCCCCACCAAGGGGAAGTGGTCAAATATGGGGCACGAGTGTTCATGTCAGAGTCAGTCCCCACCCTTCACATAACTGTGAAGAATGTCTTATCCGTTGGCTAGATCAGAGTAGGGGTTCGATGTTTACTGCATGTATTATCCTCGGTTGGTGCAATAGTTTGAGCAGACGCCCCCTGGGCCCAGATCCACCTGTCATGATGTTCTTCTTGTAGGTTTCTAGGACCCTCTGGATGCTTCTCTTTCCCCATTCTCCTATATTTCTCTTAAAGTCTATTGTAGAAGAAACTGTGATAATTCTATTTTCCCTCTTTTCTTTTCTTCTTTTTTTTTTGCATTTTATGTTGTGTTTTATATTTTATATTTTATTTTCAATTCCCTTCTTTCCTTTTCTTCTTCCAAACCCTGCCATTCTCACTCTCAAACTCTTGGCCTCTTTTCTTTAGTTGTTACTGTTTTACACACACACACACACACACACACACACACACACACACACACACACATCAGTACATGCATGCACCAACACAATCACACATGCACACAGTAATAGTAAAAACAACTATACATCTAGTATTATCTGTATGCATATAATTTCTTTTTTTTTTTAATTTTTTTCATGTACAAAAGGGGGAGGGTTACAAAACAAAGAAAATCTGATGATTTTCTTAGTTCTGAAGAAGAACTAAGAAAGCACATTCCTGTCGCATGAACCATTTTCAGACATTATTTGCAGTAATTCTCATGGGATGCAAACAAAGTATCAGAACAGTTCAAAGTCAAAATTACTGAGAACAAAAGCAAGCACAAAAAAAATAGATAAAATGCTTTTATGAGTCTTATAGAACTTGCCTCTCCCTAATGAACCCAACTGTCCAAAACACAGCTTTTCCTGGAAAAAAAAAAAAAAAAAATATATATATATATATATATATATATATATATATATATATATATATATATATAAACAACAGGCAGGTCTCTAAAGAAAGGAAAGTCGTGTTGTACAATCCATGTGCTAAAGCTCACATGCTGCATGCTCAGCAGGGCCTCCTGCTTTTAATTGCGAGTTCACTCTTCAAGGGAAACATCAGCAGACTAGAAAAAGCAAGAGACTCCTTTAGGCCCCCTTGGCAGCATATTGAAGAGGTCACATGTGGAAAGAAACAGAAAAGCCATAAAAAGCCGATGTAATAATGTCAACTTCTTTAAAAAACATGGAGTTAAGTAATAAGAATGTTCCATTTCACACTCCTCCTAGGCTGTCAGGATTACATGACATGGTAACTGGTGCTAGTTATGATGTAGTCAGTATAGTTTGCTTCTAAATATAAGGGAGGTCAACAGCTTCCAAAGGAAATGACAGAGACAGGTTGCCGCCTGAACAGTCACCCAAAACTCTATAATATTGGAGCATCATCTTCAGCCTTCTGGCCCAATATATCTGACAGACATATTTGTGAGGCAGGAACTATTGAGGACTTGCTCACCTTGTCTTGGCAGAGTTTGGCCATCCATAGATACTGATTTACATTCAGATTCTGCCCCAGCCCACCGGGGTTCGACTAACGCTCGGGAGGAAATTTTTCCTGTATAGAGACAGAACACTAGACACAAAGAAGGGGGCAAGTCTGCATTCTGATCAAACCCCATTTATTGAAAATTTTCACAGAGTTTATATAGGCACAGAGGCATGGGTATTTGTGCAAGCAAGGGTTGCTATGGATACCTAACTCTGGAATGCTCCAGCAGGTAGGTATCTACCTTTACAGCTGCTATAATTGCAGGAGAGAAATTCCAGGAAGGTTGTGAAGGATCTGGTTAGTCAGGAAAAAGCTCCAGGAACTGCTGCTCACAGGCAGCTGGCCTTCAATCTGATCCTATCAGTAATCCCTCCAGAAAAGGAGTAGCTCAGGGGTCTGGAATGACCAGCCCCCACAATAAACCACAACAGGTGTCTAACTGCCGATCTACGACAAGGTGAGTTGGTTTCTGGTGAATGGCAGACTTTTGGAGAAATAGGAACTTAGGTTCTGACAAGATGGCTGAGCATTGGCCATTTAGCCCATCCCCAACAAGATTCATTGACAGGTTAATTACTGGCAATACCCAACCTATCTCAAAGAGGATGATAAGCATCAAAGAACCTCCTTATGGAGATGGCTTCACTGGGGAAAATGTCCTTGCTTCCACCACAGATAGAATTCTGCCTAAAAAAGGGCAAGCTTGGATGCAGGCAGAGTCAACGGCCAAGCTCTGCCATGACAGGTAAGCAAGTCCTCAATAGTTACTTCACAAGGCTGAAGAAGATGCTCCAACATTATAGAGTTTTAGGTGACTGCTCAGGTAGCAAACTGTCTCTGTCATTTTCTCATTTGGAAAGCTGCTATTCTGCACTTCCTGTATACTCACGTAATTAATTTCCTTCCTTTTCAAGTCTCTGATGGGGTTGAAGATAAGATAGCTTAGTATTACAATTAAGCTTACTTGTTTAAGAGTTAAGATGTTTTTAGGTCTAGATAGATGTTTTAAGTTGATAATGACAAGATGTGATGGAGACTGATTTGCATTCAGAATTTTAGATGCACCAAGATAGGAAAGATGTTTTCTTCAAGGCTTCCAGATACAAATAACCAAAACACTAAGAATGTAACATTTATATAATTCCTGATTGTTTCATGGTTTTTCTTGCTGTATATAGTTTATTGTATATTTTTGTAATAATATAAATGTATATGTAAAAGATTAAAAAGTAATGGAGGAAAATAAGTTCTCAATGAATAATTTTATTATCATTTTAATAGGTTAATTTATACATTACATTCTACATGTAAAAAGGTTTTTCTGTCTCTGAGTAGGACATGAACTCTCTTCCCAGTTGGGGGAGGGGGGGGAGGCCTGGTGGCACTCAGAGAAAGGATAAGCAGGCTACCAAGATAAGACTTGATAGCCTATGACCACATAGTGGGGGAGGAGGTCCCCCTCAGTCATAGACCTAGGGGAAAGGAATAGGGTGAAAGTGGGAGGGAGGGAGGAACGGATGGATACAAGTGAGGAGAAAACAATTGAGGTGTAATCTGAATAAATTAATTAAATAATTTAAAAATTTTTAAGGTTTTCTGTCTAAAACATTGTATCTTTTTTGTTGTTGTTGCTTACAATATAGATATTTTACTCTAGTACATAGGGGAGGCAATGAGGAGATGACAACAGAATTATTTTTCCTAAGGTGTAAAGTAACAGATTACTTATTTTGGCTCACCAATTTAAAAACACACACACACAATAATGATGATTTCATTATTTCAAACGCTGTTCTCCACATGTTGTCACTTAGAATTTTACTACACGTGCGTTTCAGTGAGATAACAAAGGTAAATGTTGAAGAAGGATTTGGATAAATATCAGACTAGACATACATGTAGTAAAATTCACTAGGCCAGGTATGATGACACATGCCTTTAATCCCTGCACTCAAGAGTGAAGCGGATCTCTTGTGAGTCCCAAGCCAGCCTTGTCCAGGTCAGCCAGGGCTACATAAGTGCTACTCAGCCCCAAGACAAAGCAAACAAAATCTCTCTGAAGAAAGACAAAGGGCATGCAAAGAAAATTTAATGTCCCCAACACAGTTCCTGTGTCAAACAAACAAAGACCAAAGGTGTCAAGGGAAAGTGCAAGAAATAGATGAATAGCATTAAAACAAGCCAGTGAGGCCAGAGGACTTCCTGATTAGTGTCTGTGGAGAAAGTGGGAGCAAAGGTCAAGACCTCACCTCCACCCTCTAAGGAGATACAGGAAAGCAGGTGAACGGCCTTCCTCTCTGAGCTTTGTGCGTTCGCTAGAGCCTTAGAATTGAGCCCCCAAGAGCAGCGCGAACTCTTCAAGTTCCTCTCCCGAGTTTTAGAAGCTGGAACTTTGTGAGGGTTGGACAAGCACAGGGGTACCCTGCTTGCTGCTGTGTACACAGAACATTCTTTCTGTCCTCCGCTTCCTCAACCACTAAGGTTGCAGTCCCGTGCAATCCTACCATGCCACAAACTGGAACGTGGGTAACTGACATTTCTTTTCACAATCAAAATGTCTTTTCTTCTTTTACCAGTTCCTCTACTGAAGACTGGTGAGGAGAAAAGAGAGGGGATAGAAGGGAGGGGATGTAGAGAAAGTGGAGGAAGAGGAAAGGAGGGGCAAAGAAAGAAGACAGATAAGACCTGGGCGGTGGTGGCGCAGGCCTCTAAGCCTAGCACTTGGGAAGCAAAGGCAGGAGGATCTCTGTGAGTTCGAGGCCGGCCTGGTCTACAAAGGGAGTTCCAGGACAGCCAGAGCTACACAAAGAAACCCTGTCACACGAAAGAAAGAAGGAAAGAAAGAAAGAAAGAGAGAGAGGAAAAAAAGAAGAAAGATAAGAAAAACAACAAAATTTGCACATAAGAAGACCCATTAAAAGAACTGGAGGAATTTCTGACTACGTCCCCTGGATGGGGAGGCCTGTTGGCACTCAGAGGAAAGATGGCAGGCTACCAAGAAGATACTTGATACCCTATGAGCATATACAGGGGGAGGAGGTCCCCCTCAGTCACAGTCATAGGGGAGGGGAGTAAGGGGAAAATGGGAGGGAGGGAGGAATGGGAGGATACAAGGGATGGGCTAACAATTGATATGTAATATGAATAAATTAATAAAATAAAATTTAAAAAAAGAGCCGGAGGAAACTTATGGGGCAGATAGCAGCAGAAGAGTCGGAAATAGGAACCGGGGCCATGCTTACTCAAGAAAGGCTCCCTGAAAAGGTAACATTGAAGGCTAAATTTTGGGAAATGCTACAAATATTAGATAGGAAAGAGATTTGGGGAGATGAACCAATGAGGCGGGAAGGAATTTTCCACATGAGAGGCTGAAATAAGACCAAGATTCACAAAACCTAAAGAAGCAGCCAGCGGAAGGGGGGCTTCTCCCTCTCTAACCGCTGAGAGTCCTGAGAGGGGTTGGAGAGACTCGAGTATATAGATTTGGTGCAGCTTTTTCTTAGTTGCTAAATTAAGCAAAAGCAAATAGTGCTAAGTTAAACCGCTAGCTCTGCTCTGGAGTTTTCTCTGGCATGCTTGAGATTGCGGGCCTCATCTGTCTTTACTCCTTGAGTATGTGCCCTGAGGTGAAGTGAATGGAAGTCCGGGGGCTACTCTCCACAGGCCTTGCCTTACACAACTCGCGCACAACCCACAAGCACTCATGCCTGCTCCCTGCGAGCCATGCTTTGCTTCCATCCTCTCATGACTACGGCTGGAATGCGAAGGTGCATTAATGTCGGCACCGAAGGCCCCGTCTCTGGCGTCGGCAGTTTTCCTTCCTCCCTCCACCTCCCTAACGAGACCCAGTCCTGATCACTGACGTTGTAGCAGTCAGACAAACCGCCGGCTCGACTTCTGCCAAGAATCAAAAATAACATTAATTGCCTTCTATAGTGTGTATCTATATTTAATGATAATGGATAGTATCTCCGATGACATATTTTTCAAACTTTGTTTCTCTGTTTCTCCTTCATTTGGAAAAATGCCTTCCTGAGTGTCTGTCTACATAGCTTGTTTTAAGATTGAGTATGGCTGCTCATCCTGTAAGTCCTTTCCAATGGTTAGTTCACAGAAGTGCTTTAATAGACCCCATCTTACCACCTTGAAAGAGACAAGCCCGGTTGGAACTGTTTAAACGTTTTCTGTAGGCCGCAACTGGAGTCACATTGAGTCCAGTGAGCCTGGCCAAGGACTCAGGCGTGTCCCAGCGCTTTCTCAAGGGAATAGAATGCTTCTCATGGGATTAGGACATCTCGGAAAAGTTATAGAGGAAGCTATCTTTTTTCATCTTCACGGCCGCCAAGTTCTTTCATGTACAGCTTCCGGAACCTTACACATTTCCTCTATAGTAGTTCCAAGTGGTGTGAAAAGTCACTGGGGAAAGTGAGAGATCAAAAAACAGGAAATCATTTTTTACAACATCCCTCTGCTGACTCTGGTGGCCTAGAAAAGACTAGGATCTCTAAAGCTCGTAAGGATAGGGAATAAAGCAATCTATGCAAAAACAACTTTGAATATTAGAAAAAGTATCTTCAAACTTTGGATATTAAAATATGGCTTGTTTATCTTTGTATTCCCAATGGTTAACATATTATATGGTAAATAGATATAATAGATGTAGATAAATGGATGGATGGATGGATGGATGGATTAATAGATAGATAGATAGATACAGACAGATACAGGTAGATGATGGATGGATGATAGATAAATAGATAGATGATAGATAGATAGATAGATAGATAGATAGACAGACAGACAGATTGATGAGAGAGATGCAGGTCTGCTTTTTCCTTGGGAAGTATCCAGGCAGTTTGCACACTGGGGAGCTCATAGAGATTTTTAGAGGTGAGGCTACATCACTGGGTAGGGCCGAAGTGCTGGACATGCTTCACTCGCATAAATGTGAACTCCAAGTGTTTGTTGGACACATCCTTGGAAGGAGAGAGGAAGTGTAACCTTGCCACCATTTGTGGCCACCTCAAGGGTGGCAAAAGTGACAGCGGGGGTCATAGTGCACATCAGGAAATGCAGGCCCAGGGCAGGGAGTAAACAATCCTACGCCTGCCCAGTCACACAGCTCATTGGCCCCACAAGACAGATATTTTACAAACATATTGTGTATCAAGTACACACACACACACACACACACACACACACACACACACACATTCACAGATACACTTATATGGTCAGAAAAAAACAAGATCCAGTAACTATCTTGGAATGTTAGCAGATTTATGTGTCCTTCCTTTCTCATTATTACAGTGATGCTGATGAAAGCATTTGGTACATTAATACATTTAGAAGTATCTCACTTCACCTTGCCTGTGATTGTCTGTGTTACCCACATACTACTACACAGAGACACATATGCCCAAAGTCCTGACTGGCAAAGAGCCTGCCTCCCACTTAGCCCTTAGCACATCTCCCCTGTTCCCTCTAAATTTCCCCTTTCTACTTTCCCACCAGATATTAAATGGGAAGGCAGAGATTCAAGGGCACTGCTGTCTGTCTCCAAACCTACTTGCACTAATCCCTGTTCCTTTTCTAGGAATCTCTATCTCTGACAGTTGACCATGCAGGAAAGGAACCCAGCATCCATCACATCATGACATGAGGGGCTGTTGGCTCCCAGGGTGAGTAAAGGCAGAGTTAGAGGTCACCTCTGGATTTCAGGAAGCAGATGAGTTAAGTACGCAGAAAGTGGACATATTGAATGTCTAAGTGAAACAAGAACTCGCAGAAGATGCAAGTGGGGTAATATATCTCCTCCTGCAATCACTCACTGGTATTCATTTTTCTTTTGCACTCTTAAGCCAGGGAGTGTCAGTGTCACACTGGAGGAGTCTTTTCGAGATACAGTTAGTTGTCTTATGTCTCCCTGACTCATGAGCAGCACCCGATGAGTCACACATTGCTCCTGTCACAGCAGATCAGCACTGAGCCAGAAGCCGTCAAGAGCAGGGAGGGCGGTAGGATCAGTGATCACGAGTGGCTTTCTCTTGCCTCCAAGAGCTCAGCAAAGGACGAACCAGCGTGCAGAAAGGCGTGATAGATCTGTGTGTGAACACAGAACACACAAGTTGGTTGTGGGCAGATGGAATTGCCCAATAATGCTGCAAAGCAAGAGCCTCCCAATTTTTAAAACATTTTTCTCCGAAAAAAGAAAACACTTCTCCGAAGTTTTAGCATATTGTAGAAGAGAAAATTCTGTCCTAAAACTTGATAGATTAAAGCAAGATAAAGGTCACTCCTCTCAAATGCATGCCCTAGATCTCCTCCCAAATCTCACCCTGCAACTTAAGAAATTGTTATAGCAACAAACTATTATATAGTTGAATGGTCTGGTACAATTTGGAGAGTTGATTGGAGACTGATGAAATTGTACATTTCTCAGGAAAACTTTATGAAAATACGTAGCATTTTAAATAAATTATTAAAATGCTACTTTATTTCTTATTTATTTTTTGCACAGGCATTTGCATGTTAACATGTGTGCAGGTATGGACGCATATTTGTGCACGTGTGTGTCTGTGGAGGTCAGGGAATAATCTCCAGTATTTCTCAGGCTTCGTGCACCTCGTTTTTTTGGTACAGGATCTATCTCACAGTGGCTTGGAGCTCACTGAGTAGGGCAAGCCGGCTGGCCAGCAAGCAGCAGGGATCCATCTGTCCCTGGCCCCCAAGCACTGCCACACCAAGCTTTGAAACGTTTGTCCATTTGTTTTGTTTTTGTTTGTTTGTTTGTTTTTAAGCATAGAAAAAATTTTAGCAAGTAAAACTTTAACATTCTTTGCAATTCTGAAATTCTCTCATTCCACATATTCAGATTTAACTAGGGAGCTGGAGATGTGTGTTCCTAGCTTGAGGCTTTGAGTTCATTATCAACATCTCACACACACGCTGCACACACACACACACACACACACACACACACATACACACACACACACACCTTATGCATGACATTAGTTCTGAACACCACTCTTGTAATGTATTGGTGAGGATAAAACAAGATAAATGCCACAATAG
The DNA here is from genome assembly GCF_964271855.1 of Acomys minous. Classification (NCBI taxonomy): domain Eukaryota; kingdom Metazoa; phylum Chordata; class Mammalia; order Rodentia; family Muridae; genus Acomys; species Acomys minous. The sequence continues at coordinate 84,098,711 of NC_140492.1, read as the reverse complement.
GAGTGATATATTTACCCTTGAATTTTCTGAATAGTTGTTCGCACTAGCCACACAGATTGATAATTTGAAGCCAAAAATAATAGTAGGTATATAATTGTACATATCAGTGGGGTTGCCTTCTAATGTATCTAATGAAAATAATACAATCTGGTTGTCTACAAAGAATCTGTAGATATTTGCGCAGTTAACATTAATCAAACTTACAGAATATTAGCTCCAGTTTTTAATGTCTGTTTTTAATAGAGCACAGCTCTTCAGTAGCTGATATTAGGTCCCTAAACTTCGCAATGATGTTGGGGCTGGGGAAACCTCCTAGAGAAAGCCAATACAATAGACATACATATTTAATGAGGCTTGTTCATCCATCCTCCCTGGATCCCAGGATTGTAATCAGATGCTATTTCTCACGCTCATCCCCAGCTGGAACTTTATCATGTCTCTGCCAGAGCTGAGTCCAGCCAGCTTCAGAAGAAAATCCTGAAAGTGGTTTAGTAAATGCTATGTGGAAAGCCTGGGGTATCTGGCTATGTGCAATTCAAAACTAATAGCTCAGTAATCCAGAAGAGGAGCCTCTGTTTCTCTGAGCATCTTCCCAGCACTCACGGAGGATGAACTGCTGCCTCCACACAAGGACTCTAATCACACATGTGTTCATTACTTTGGTTTGGGATCAAAACAGTTTCTTCTAAGATAAGTGTCATAAATGACACTTTAGAAGAATTTTGCTTTTCCCCCAGCCGGTAGACATTATGTCTTCAACACCTCAAGGGCTTTAGCAAAATGCTCTTTGCTCTTTCCAGGAATAATGGTCCAATTCACTCAATCACAAATTAGGCTCAAAAATGCCAGCTCAACTTGGCTCCAACTGTATAAATTAGACCAAAGTCTCCATAACAAGAAGAATATTTTTGAAGAATGGGATGGAAAAAAATAGATTTTTCCTTTAATGAAAAAATTATGAACCTCTTAAAATGGAGCTTAATAGAAGTGATCTGACTTGGGCTTTAGTTTTGACCTTGGGTATTTTTCCTCTTCATAGGAAGCCTACGAACTAATAGTTATTTGACCAAAATTTTATTGAAAATTATTTGGTATTAGCCTTCCTGGAAAACCTGAAACTGTTTCCACAACTGAAAACTTTACTCGAGCAGGTAAAGTCCTGTAATGTAGTTAATTGTACTTAACGTTCATTCCATCCACAAGACTTTCCATATTAAATCAGGCACAAATTTCTACCTATTAAATGATCACGTGATCTTTTAGAATAATTAGAGTAATCCTTCAGATATCCAGAATTGAACTACAGAGAAACCTTAATGTTCTAGAGTATAAAAAAGAAACCGTAAGTTTCTGAGGAGCCTGAATAGGTCCCATTAAAAAAAAATCCACAAAGAAAGCATCTATCTCGAATATCAGAGAGCAGAGGCTTGCAGCCTTTCCCAGGTGACTAAGGTAGGGGGGAGTTGCTGTTGTTTGTTTGTTTGTTGTTTTGGGTTTTTATTTAGTATTGCTTTATTTTGTTTTAGCTAAGGAATTGAGTATTGATTATTCATGTAAGAAGCAAGTGCCTGGGAAATGAGTATTTTCTTAAGTTGGAAAAATTATGGTCTTTCTTTGGTACCCTTGGCATCTCCTGAACACATTCTCTTACTAAGAGCAAAGTTTGGACATGCGATCACAGTATGTCCACCCTTTTCCTCAGAAAGCTACAATTTTGGGGCCTCAGCATACACCAAACATGATTGGCCTGCCCACTCATAGGTGCAGAAAGGCTACCACAGGAGCGACTGCAGGAGCAGACACCTACGGGTAAGGTCAGTTCTGAAAGTTGACCTATTTGATCTGCTTAATACAAAGAGGTTGAAACATCTAGAGACCCGGTATCGGAACTGATGGGTCATGGCCTTGAGAACATAGGAACATTCTCTTAAAACTGAAGCTCAGAAAATGTCCTGTGCTTTAATCAACTAGATTATCAAACTCCCTCTCCCATAGAACATAAGCAAGGAGCAAATGGAAAAAATAAAGCAGTTTGTTTCAACAATTCCCTCAACACAATTCCCTATACTATAGTCATGAAATCACTCCCCAGGAGTTTCCTCGGAGTCTACTTAAACTAATATTTAGAGACAATTCTATTAAGCCAAGACTTCCAGCCTACGGGTGACATAAATACACAAATGGAGTAGAGAAAATAGAGAAGATCAATAAGAAAACCACTCAAAAGGCAGACCCTGGACAGCAATGATCACTGAAAATGTGGCTGAAACAGAAGGCAGCATAAATACAGACATGCCATCGGCCCAGAGGATGAATTCAGAATGGGAGCAGAACGCCTCGGGGGCCTTTGAAAGCTTCCAGAAGTCAGGACTCAAAGCATTTTACCACCTTAGGCTTCAATTGTATTTTTTTAAAAATCGTTTGTTTATTCGCATGCAACAGTGTGTATTTAAAAATAGATAATAGATGATAGATAGATAAATAGGTAGGTATGATAGATACATACATGATAATAGATGACAGATCCATAAATCATAATAGATGATAGATACATAATGATAATAGATAGAGAGAGATGATAAGAGAGATTAGTAGATAGACAGATAGACAGATAGACAGATAGATAGATAGATAGATAGATAGATAGATAGATAGACAGACAGACAGACAGACAGATAGATAGATAGATAGACAGATAGATAGATAGACAGATAGACAGATAGATAGATAGACAGATAGACAGATAGACAGATAGATAGATAGACAGATAGACAGATAGATAGATAGACAGATAGACAGATAAACAGATAGATAGATAGACAGATAGACAGATAGATAGACAGATAGACAGATAGATAGATAGACAGATAGACAGATAGACAGATAGAATTGCTAGGCAGATGACAGAGAAGTAGACAGATAAGAGTAGAAATCCACCTGCCTTTACCAAAGAAAATAGTAACTATACACATATTCACAATTGTCTCCAGTCTTTCTCCCTGAAAATACAGAAAAGTTAATCAAACTTAAATAGTATAGTTGACAAATACAAAGCCATCCATCGAGATTATGATGAGCACGGAAGTGATTTCCATTCAGCTTTATCATGGTTTTTCAAGGTATTCAATAATGCATACCAGTGATAAAAATGCCCAAACTTATCTACACACTTGAAATCATCAGCAAAATTGCAGTCTCTGGGGAGGAAAGTTGAGTGTATTACATTCTGTCCTATTTTGAACTGTGTGCTAGGAATCCACTTTTGAACTTATGTCTTAAAAATGACACTTTACTAGATTCCATATATTCCAAAAGTTCTCTATCTAAAAAAGCAAAACTTTTCCTACATTATTAAAAAGGTTATGTTTAGGAATATTTATGCATGTAAATATACTTTATGTATATGCATGTAATAACAATTAATGAAAAAAGAGGTCATGAATTTAAGAGAGAGCAAAGAGGATTATCTGGAAGGGTTTGGAGAGTGCAGGAGGAAGAAATGATGTAACTATACTATGATCTCAAATATAGATGAAAAAAAGGTAATTTTCAAGTCTAACCATTTCACCATTAATGGGCCAATTTTCAAATACCAAAATCTATAGACTAGGTTGCTCAAATAAAATGAGATGTCCATAGTTATTATCAGCCGAATTAATTTGCGCTCTTGGAAGGGAGGTGGTCTACTAAAAACTGCCCAAAGAATTTGAGGTAATGATTCGTATTTCTTGCTTTTCTTCTTTGAATCACATAGTTTTGAAAGTTTCTTAATCTAGCTTGGCACTTGACCTCTAAACTCCTGGCACTATATTTGGCTACCACCACATCTGTATTTTCTTGTGGGTCTTTCGTTTTATGTACATTGAGCTTCTTTGGTCCTGTTAGAGTCAAGTAATTTCAAAATACACCTATTAATTGTACACATTTTGAAATGCCCCACCCCTCTTGAATCATCATATTTATGCTAATCTGTTTCTTATAAATGTGGAATTTTTTATGCCGTAAGGCAAGTTAACTGAGATAAGTCTGATTAATCATATCTTTGTTCTTTAAAGAGTTTTTATTCTTTCAAAGGAGTACTTGCAAAGAGAAGCTGCCTTGGTACCCAGTCTAGAGGACTGGTCATTACCTGGAAAGAGTTTCTCAACCTAGCATTAGCGTCTCAGAAAGATGGGTAATTTTAACCCCAAATCAATATGACAAAAGTCAGGCAATATGTGGTTCATAAAGTGTACAGGTTGACAGATTCGGATGCGAGATCTGAGACAAGCTGAGCACAGAAAGATGAATGAACCTCAGACATTGTTCAAATGGTATTTAAATCACAACCACCCATTTTGAGAAAAGGTAAACAATAGTCTCCTTTACATCTTGTGCTTCTTAGCTAGCACAGCATTCTGAAATGGGCTTCGTTTTTGTGCGCTGTTTCTGTGTGATTTGAGGGGTATTTTGGCTTGGAGGATTTTGCTTCTTTTTAAAATTACTTTATTTTTGAGATTATGATACAATTACACCATTCCTCCCTTCCCTTCTCTCCCTCCAAACCTTCCCACGTAACCCTCCTTGCTCACTTTCAAATCCATGACCTCTTTTTCATTAATTGTTGCTGTAAAGCTACAAGTATATACTTACAATGCCTTTTTTTTTTCTTATACTGCCGAAATTCACACCTGGGTTCTCAGAAATGTTTTGGCAAGCACTCTACCACTGAGTGACATCTTCAATCCTAAAAGCCTATTCTTTACTTATTTGTTAATAATACACTTATTTTACAAAACTAGGTACTGAATCGAAGGCAGATCTCATGGATGTTAGGCAAGCCCTATCATACTGAGCCATAGCCCTCCCTAGATTTAATGAGTGTTCTTAAAAACATGAATATTAAAAGTTAACTTAAAAAGGCCCAGATAGTTTTTATTTTAAAAATGTTGTGGTTCTTCTTGCTGTATGTTGTCTATGTATGTACGTGTATATATGTAATAGTACAAATGTATATGTAAAAGTAAAAAATAATTTTAAAAATTTAAAGAAAATTAAAATATATTAAATGACAAATATTTAGTTCAACATTAAACTTCATTTCTTAAATATTAACTTGGGAATTTCTAAATTTCTACTTAACAGATGGTAATGATCCAATATCAGTAATAATATTGATGCATAGATAGAGTTTATCTCACGACAATTTTTAGGATGTAAAGGTCTGTACCACATTCTTATATAAAGAACGTCACTTCTTATCATTAAAGCACATACGTAAAACTCTAACCCCCGTGGTTTCATCTAGTCTCACATTCTTGTCCTTACATTTATTTATAGATAAAAGTTTAAAGAAAGCTATTGATATTTACATGTCCTACAAAGCACTCATCAGCACACACCATGGAACCCGTGTCAGTCACAGAGGCCCCAATGGCAGCCTTCTGAGTACATGCAGTGCAAGCTTGTCCTATTACTTCGTTGGTCTCCCCCAAAAAACATACTAAAATACATATGAGCACAAGTGAGCGCATCCTAGAAATAAGCTTGAATTAACCCAGGTTGGCTTAAAAAAGTAACACTATCACTAGCAACACCTCTCAGAGAAATTACCATCTGCCCTCAACCGGGAAGACCACGCTTTTGTATCCAGCACTTACTCCTATTCACTTCCCAGGACAGATCAGAAAGGGGACATGTGATCAGCCTCCAACAACTGTGGGTGGAGCTCAACTCAATATCCATTAGATGACCGAACACCGAGGGATGCTCTCCCATAGCTAATTGCAAATAAGACCTGCCAACCCTAATTTTGTCCTCCAGACTGTCTGTCAGCACTTTTAACCTATAGTAAAGTAAGCATAGCTGGGAAGGAGAGGGGAAGAGCTTGCTTTCATGAAGTTTTGGAATGATTTATAAATTTTTTATATGTATGTGATATTTTAGTCCTCTGTGTTTTGTCTCATCTTTATTGAGAT